>NC_056729.1:1697191607-1697255590 GCF_019279795.1 Protopterus annectens | reverse complement strand
TCCAATATATATATATATATATATATACACACACACACACGCACAAATATATATATATATATATATATATATATATATATATATATAAATGAAAAACTTCTACAACTCAAAACAAATAAAATGTGAAGAAACCACACCAAGCCGAAACTGTTGCTAAGCGCTTTAGTTCGTTTATTGTTGCATCAAACTTCTTCAGAGCTTATAATAATCATCAAAAAAGAGAAACAGTGTTTAAATACTTTGCACACCACTAAAAGAGTCATCAAGATTAATGTAAACAATGCTGTTGAGTATAGGACCTATTACAGTGAATCTCAAGTTACTAGTACACAATAAAACTAGTAGGACAGGAAAGGTGTGGATAAGCTGCTAGCCAAACCACTTCAAAGCACATTTAACATTTAAGTTTTCATTAAGCCCTGGGGCCATTTCAGCACTTAGCAACAATCGCCACCTTAATTCTTTCGGTTCAAGCAGTGTTTCACAGTCCCAAAGAACTGGTTCACTTGTTCAAGAATAAAAACCTTGAATCTAGTAAATGAAACACAAATTGCACTGCGTCTGCCTAAAGCATTGTTGTCTTGTGCTCTGATGGCTGCTAAATGCTCTTTTACCCTGTCTGAAAGTTTCCTAATAGTTTTACCCACGTAGAAGGACTGACAAGACTCACAAACTGCAGCGTTGACTACAAAAGATGAACGGCAGTTAAAATGACTATTGAATTTGACCAGTGCTTAAAGTAATAATGCAACCCTGTGAAAATAAATGGACAAATAACACAGTTGTTACACATAAACATGCCTTTAGTGTCACTCAATTGAGTCTGTGATTCTTGTGCTTCAGAGTCCCTGGCAATGTTTTTTTCATTTCTTTCAAAAGCCAGTTTAAGTGTTTTCGTCCTCTTGTTAAAAAACGGGGATCATTACCTAGAGCACTATGCAGCTCTCTGTTAGATTTAATAATGTTCCAGTTTTGATCAAGAATGTTTTTAATCTGCTGCATGTCCCTGCAAACGGGGACCGGGAAGCTGCAGTTTCTGTCCGAGGAATCTGCTGTGGTGACGTTAGTTTAGGAGTGAACCCAGATTTCAAAGTGGGCTTGTGTTTGTTATGCCTATGTGTTGCCACTTCTGTGAAAATGTCATAAACCAACTGTTCAGGGTAGTGTCTGATTATGAACATACTGGAGAGAAAACGGCATTCAGATAAAGTGTTGTCCTCAGAAATGAGCCTAGACAGTCAAATGAACTGCCTCCTTACAACATTTTTCTTCATAAAGAAAGGGTGCTGACTGCCGAAGTCCAGAAAGTTATTTCTGTATGTGCCCTTACGGTAGATGTTAGACTTAAGTAACCCAGTGCTAGCATCAACTGAAATTTGCGTGTCTAGAAAGTTAATATGCGAACCACAGCCTGAGGTGACAAGGGCTTTGCTAAAAAGTTCCAATTCTGTCTTGGGCCCTTTCCACACAAAAAAAATATCATCAATAAAACGATGATAAAGGTGGACTTTGTTGAAATCCCTTAAGTGAATTAATGTCTCCATTTCCCAATTACTGAGGACCAAGTTTGTAAAGACCGGGGCCATTTTCGACCCCATCGCCACCCCCTATATTTGCTGATAGATGAAGCCACTGAAATGGAGAAAGTTGTTTTTTAATACTGCAGTCGTTAGTGAAATCAAGGTTTCTGTACTGTAATGGGCATACTTGTTCAGAAATAATTCTACAGCTTGTAACCCTTCATGGTGAGGAATGTTGGTGTACAGAGCTACGATGTCAAGTGTGACCAAGATACATTTTTTAAAGTTCAGTTTACAGTTATGCATTTCATTTAAAAAGTCCCATGTGTCTTTTATGTAGAATTTAGTAAACTGTACTAGTGGATTGAAAACACTGAACAAGTACCCTGAAACAGGTTCGGTCATGGTTCGTTTATTGGAGATAATCAGTCTGAAAGGGGGTCAATGGGGTTTTTATGCATCTTGGGAATGCCAAATGCCTTTCCTAGACTGGGGGTTTGCACTGACAAAAAGATGTACTTATATATATATATATATATATTATTTTACATTTGTTGACCGGGCTAGTCCAACTGGATACATGTCCATTTTCAGTGGAGGCCCGGGGAGAAAAGTACAGTTTTGTACCTACCATAAATGTAGATGTTCGAGTGTTCACCCTGCTGCAGTCATCACACTTGGGTTATCCTGTCGTCAGGCGGTCCCACAGTCGGCCGGATTTCCAAAGTCTTGGTCCAACGTCGGTTGCTGTCGCCTCATCCCTGACGTCAGAGCGCCAGGGGTATATATATTGCAACCAACGCCATTTTCTTTAGTTTTTCTTGCCCCAGATGTCAGGTGCCCCCAAAAGGGTGATCCAAATTAGTACCAAAAGGTGTGAACACTGTACAGACACAAAAACCCTTCAGCTATAAGCAAATACATCAGTAAGGCTTAGCAAAGATTTAGCCAGTAGATCAGAGGGGTTGGAGGGAGGGTAACCTGGACTGCAGCAGGGTGAACACTCGAACATCTACATTTATGGTAGGTACAAAACTACTATGTTCATCGTGTTACCCTGCTGCAGTCATCACACTTGGGTAGAGTCCCAAAGCTAAGGTAGGGTGGAGGTATCATAGAGGGTTAGTGGAGGCAATGAGGCCCTGTAGAACTGCAGTGGCGAAGCCTGCCCTGGACTTAGAATAAAGAGGTAAGTGACAGTGTTTGGTGAAGGTGTGTACAGAACTCCAAGTTGCAGCTTCTAAAATTTCCTTGGTAGGAACCCCCCTGAGAAAGGCTGTAGAGGTAGCTGTTGCCCTGGTAGAGTGGGATCTAATGGTAGGAGGAACTGGCTTCCCATGATGGGTATAGCAGAATTGTATGCAATGGACTATCCATTAAGAAATGGTTTGCTTGGATATGGCCCTCCCTTGAGGAGCTGTAGCATAGGAAACAAAGAGCTGGTCAGTTTTTCTGAAAGCCTTAGTTTTATCCAAGTAGTAACGAAGCTGCCTGTGAATGTTCAAGGAGTGCAGGAGTCTCTCACCTTTGTTCTGTGGTTTGGGGTAGAAAGTGGGTAGGTGGATGGTTTGATTTAAAGCTACAATGGAAACCACCTTAGGCATGAAGGAAGGATTAGTTCGTAGAGAAACTCTGTCTTGATGAAAAATGAGGAAAGGTTCCACTGCCATAAGTGCCTGTAATTCTGAGACTCTCCTAGCAGAAGTTATTGCCAGGAGTAGGGCAGTCTTCCAAGATAGGAACTGAAGGTCTGCAGAAAAAGCTGGTTCAAAGGGAGGCAGCGTTAGTTTTTCAAGAACAAAGTTGAGGTCCCATGTTGGTGTAGGAGCTCTTCTAGGTGGTCTAATGTTTTTTGCCCCTCTGAGGAACTGCCTTAGGAGAGGATTTGAAAATAACGGTGGATTTGTGTCGTAGTGAGCTGAAATAGCTGATGCATGGATCTTAACTGAGGAGAAGGAAAGTCCTTTATGCAACATCTCAGCTAAATACTGCAGAATGTGAGGCATATGAGGCTGAGTTGTGTCTTGGCCTTTAGCTTGGTTCCAAGCAGAAAACCTTTTCCATTTGTCCGAGTAAGCCTTCCTGGTGCTTGGCCTCCTGGCTTCTAGAATAACATCTAGTACTGCTTGTGAAAGAGGTGCAGGTTGGATACTTAATTGATTTGCCATGCAGCCAGGTTTAAGGTTTTGATCTGGCTGTGTAGAATCTGCTTGTTCTGCTGCGTGAGCAAATGAGGTATTTGAAGCAATATCCATGGTGGGCTGTGAGCCATATTCTTCAGTAGCGGGTACCAGTGCTGGCGTGGCCAGTCTGGGGCTATGAGAATCATTCAAGGTTTCTCCTTTTTGACCTTCAAAAGTACCTTTGTGAGTAGAGGCAATGGAGGAAAGGCATATGCTGTCAGGTTTTTTTCAACTGAAGGAGAGAGCGTCCACTTTCCAAGCTTATTGGTGGAATGTGCTTGTACAAAATTTTGTCAGCTGGTAGTTTTGAGGACTGGCAAACAGGTCTACATTTGGTAGACCCCATCTTTGAGTTATCGTTGTAAATATTTGTGGGTCTAGCTTCCACTCGTGGGGATCTTTGATATTTCTGCTTACGTCGTCTGCCAATGTGTTTTTCTATCCTGGCAGGAATTGAGCTTGTAACTGGACTTGGTTGGTCAGAGCTGTGTTCCATAAGGTTATTGCTTGCCTGCAAAGAGGGTAGGAAAGTGTGCCCCCTTGTTTGTTTATGTACCACATTACTGTGGTGTTGTCCGTCTTTATTGCAAGTTGTCCGGGCTGTAGTAGATCCTTGAAGGCTGTCAGAGCTTTCTGTACAGCTAGCATCTCTTTTTGGTTTATGTACAGTTTTCTTTGTTCTGCAGTCCATAGGCCTTGAATGCATTGCCCTGCCATGTGTGCCCCCCAGGCATAGTCTGAAGCATCTGTTGTGATAGTTTGCCTGGGTGGGGGCAAGGTGAAAGGCTGACCCTTGTTGAGGTGACATGCCTGTGCCCACCACAGAAACTCCTGTTGAAGGCAGGGAATGAGAGATATCACTGTGTCCAAGCTGTGGCTGTGTTGAGACCATATGCTTTTTAGGTACCACTGTAATTTCCTCATATGCATTTTTGCAAATGGTATTATCAGAATGCAAGATGCCATGAAGCCCAAAGCCTGCAGAATTTTTCTTGCAGTTAATTGGGTCTTTGCTGCCATTGTCTTGAAATATTGAGTCAGTTGTAATTGCTTGTCTGGTGTAAGATAAGCCTTCTGGGCCGTTGTATCCAAGCTGGCACCCAGGAATGTCATTTTTTGTGAGGGTACTAGTTTTGACTTCCTTTCGTTTACTGTGTACCCCCAGACAATGTAGTAGATGCTTCACAAATGCCAGATGTTGTAGGAGAATGTCTTTTCTTTCTGATTGGATGAGGCAGTCGTCCAGGTATGGATATATTTGAATTCCTCTTTGTCTGCAGTATGCAATTACTGGTGCCAGGCATTTTGTGAATACTCTGGGCGCAGTAGATAAGCCAAAGAGCAGTGCAGAGAATTGATAATGGGTTGAACCTGCAATGAAAAGGAGGTATCTTCTGCAACTTTGTCTGATAGGGACATGCAGGTATGCCTCCTTGAGGTCCAATGTTACCAGCCATGCTTCCTTGCCCAACATGGGAAGTAGCTGCTGTAGTGTTAGCATCTTGAATTTGGGAACTTGTAAGTACGTGTTTAGAATTGAAAGGTCCAGAATTGGTCTCCAAGCATTTTCTTTTCTGGGTACTAGGAAGAGTCTTGAGTAAAATCCTTGGCCTTGCTCTTGAGTTGGTTCCCTTTGAATGGCTCTCATGGCCATGAGAACTGTAATTTGTTTTTGAGTATCTGCCCTTTGATTTTGTGGCAGGTTTGGCATTCCTCTTTTCATTGGCAAGGTGTGGAAGTGGAATCTGTATCCTCGTAAAATTATGTCTAGGACCCATTTGTCCTTTGTGACCATGTGCCAGTTGTCTGCAAATAGTGCTAGTTTTCAGGGGGCTGACAAAAGAGCTTTGTTTGGCCAGCTGAGGTGCAAGTCATTGAGTTTGCCTTCTGGTGGGTTGAGACCTGTCTTCTCCTCCCTTCTGGGTTGGAGTGCCCCATTGGCGAGGTTTATACTGAGCTTGTGGTTGTCCTCTGCCCCTTGGGTGCCTGTATTTACCCCTCTGAGGCCTGTCAGTGGCTGGAAAGGACCAATTTTTTGTTGGCCAGTTTCTGCTGAAGCAAGGGGGTTGTACTTGTAGGAAATCTTTGACTGTCTGCATTGATTTTGCCTTATCTTCCATTTTCTTTAAAACTTCTTCTGCTTTAACACCAAAAAGAACATCCTGCTGTAAGGGAGCATCTAGTAGTTTTGCTTTAACATGATCAGGCAGACTTTGTTCCTTTAACAAGGCATGCCTACGTATAACTGATCCAGTGACAGCTGCTCTGCAGGAGGCCTCTAAAGAATCAAACCCACATTGTAAGGTATGTTTGCCCACCTGCTCGGTGGCGTGCAACAAATCCTGTACTTCTTTCAATTCAGATTGCTGAGGGAGGGTGGTTAGCTTTTGTTTTAACTGAGAGATCAGAAATTGCTGATACTTAAGCATATGAAATTGACAGTTTAATGCTCTCATAGCTAAAGTGGCTGAGGTGTAAACCTTTTTCCCCCATCTGTCTAGTGCCCTTGAATCCCTTTCAGAAGGTACTGTATTTTTAGCCATGGAAGCCTTAGCCCCCTTGGGACCCTGGGAGATAGTCTCTGGGTCAGCTACTGGGCTTTTGTAAAGGAATTTGTGGGCATCAGGTACTCTGTAGTATCTGTCAGGCTTGGCAGGGGCAGGAGGTAGAGAGTCAGGGTTGAAACTGTATTCTAAATAGACATCATCCACAATGTCCAAAACAGGAGGGATGGCTAGGGGTCTGAGTTGGGGTAGTAAAAGAAACTCTCCGAGCCTTTTCTTGGAATCAGAGTAATCCTGACCTTCCCAGTGAAAGTGTTCCCTCATAGTGTGTAAAGTTTCCCCAAAAGAGTAGTCTTCTGGAGGGGAAGCTGAGGGAATAGAGTCCTCAGCATCAGAGTCTTCATAAGGAGAGAAGGAATAGTCTTGGTCCTCAGAGGAATCCGAAGAAAAAGACAGTTGTTCAGAGGAAGCAGAATCTTCCTCTTGTCTAGGCCTTTTGTCAGGAGGAGGTAGAGAACCCCTGATAAGAGAAATCAAATCTTCAGCCATCTTGAGCATCTGTTTCTTAGGCAAAGGGCCTTGAAGAGGAGACTGAAGTCAAGCCTTTTTCGATCTAGAAGGAGTCTTCGACTTGGAAAACGTTTTGACTGTAAGAGTAGTCGGCCTGAAAACGTCTTCAGAAACCGATGGCGTTTCAGAAGCACCGACGTCCATGGAAGGTAAATCGTCGGAAGGGCCTGAAGTAAAAGGCTGCGTCGGCCTAGTACATTCCATCAAAATATCTGTAGCGGTCTCGGGTTCCAGAACTGTGGTAGTCAGAGGCTGCATTGGAGACTCACTGATAACCAGAGAACCAGAGACCGGATCAACCGAGGCCTCGGAATCGGGCTTAGGCCTGGGCTGTCTGTCCTTGTCCCTGTGCTTTTTGTGCACGCCGTTAGTCGATAGCTCCGATGGCATGGTGTAATTAAATTTTCTACAAAAAAAGTGTCGAGCGAAATCAAATAGTCTTTTAATAGTACGTTTATTAAATCTAGCACAAAAACGACAAGAAGTGATGTCGTGATCAGGCCCTAGGCAAGGTATGCAATAAGAATGAAAATCCTTATGAGGTATTTGCTTCCTACAAGAAATACAATTGTTAACTTTTTCTGACATTGGTCTGAGGCAAGAAAAGTTTCTCCAACGGGGTACTTAGCTTTATAGAAGACTTCGGTCTGAAATTCAAATTCGAAAATCTCAGGAGTCAGCCGACCGGCACTTGCGAACTGCTTCTGCTTCGGGCACCGCTCGGCAAGAAAGACTGAAGAAAATGGCGTCGGTTGCAATATATATACCCCTGGCGCTCTAACGTCAGGGATGAGGCGACAGCAACCGACGTCGGACCAAGACTTTGGAAATCCGGCCGACTGCGGGACCGCCTGACGACAGGATAACCCAAGTGTGATGACTGCAGCAGGGTAACACGATGAACATAGCTCCAGTTACACAGCATCATAAAAACATACAAAAACATAAAATAACATTTAGATTTAACATTTATAGATTAAACATTTTAAAACATCTAAAGAAAAAGTTTGGTAATGGCATTGATATAGAATAATACCTCTCCAGTTAACAAAACTTAGAATAAGACTGAGAAAAAAATGGCTAGAAGATTTAGAGATGAGAAGTAGTACTCAGGAGAGAGAGTGCTATGAATAAGGAGGAGGGTTAGTTTAAGGAATGGTTAGACGTAGAGATTATGGTTGAAAATAATATTTTGTGGTTGACAGATAGTTAGAGAAAAAAATGGTGAGTCAGGGTTGGTACAAGAGCATAACCAGTGATTGGAAAAGAAAAGTTTTAGGTTAGTTTTAAATAGTGAGAGAGAGGTGAGGGTAGTGAGGTCATTTGGTAATTGATTCCATATTTTACTAACTGAGTTCGAGAATAAAGAATCACCTGCTAAGTTATTAGAGAAGGAAGTGTGCATCAACATTTTGTTGGCAGAGCGAAGATTCTTCAAGTTATTATATGGTCTTATAAGGGTAGAGAGATTTGGGGTGTTATCGGGTTGGTGTAGGGCTTTGTAGGCGATTATAAGTTGGTTAAATTGTAGTAGGTACGGTAATTCAAGCCACCCTAGCTGTTTTAGATTCAGACAGTGGTGGGTCCTGTAAGGAGAGTTGGTAGCAAATCTAGCAATATTATTGTATGATCTAGTAAGTTATTTTTAGAAACATTGGTATATATGGGGGAAGCATATAACAGGGTAGAGATTAAGTGGGTTCTAGCTATTGTGGCTCTGGCTACTGGTGTCAGGAAAGGTTTGATGCGATAAAGGGATCCAAGTTTTTTGTTGGTAGATTTAATTGTGGAATTTATGTGAGTGTCAAACTTTAGTTGATTGCCAATAGTAATTCCAAGGAGTTTGGGAGTGGGGTCAGGAGAGATAACGGTACCATTGTTAGATGCAAGTGTGAAATGAAGAGGGGGTGATAGATGACAGGGAGTAAAGAGCAGTAATTTGGGTTTTTTGGGGTTAAGGAGAAGACAGTGGTTGGAGAACCATTGTTCAATAGTAGAGAAGGCTTTTTGTGCGAGAGAATGTTCAGTTTGGGATGAGGCAGAACAAATGATAGTAGAGTCATCAACATATTGAATACAGGTAGACTGTAGAATAGAGAGATGAAGGTCATTTATGAAAATGGAAAAAAGTAGTGGACCTAAAATAGAGCCTTGTGGGACACCTAGAGAGGTAGGAAGAAGGTCGGAAAGACGGTTTTGCCAGAAAACTGCTTGTTTTCGTTTATCCAGATAGGCTGTGAACCAGTTCATGGCAGGATAGTCGAAAGAGAGGGACTTCAGTAGGTGGAGGAGAAGTTGATGATTAACCATGTCAAAGGCTTTAGATAGGTCTACAAAGAAAGCAGAGGATAGAGTATTATTGTTACGATTTTTGTTGATACAGTTAGTAAAGGATAGTAAGGCTGTGGTGGTACTATGAAACATCAGAAAACCGTGCTGACAGTTAGCTAGGAGCTGATGGTGGAGTAGGTGGGTTATAAGTTGTTTATTGATGCATTTCTCCATGATTTTAGCAAGTGGGGAGAGTAGAGCAATGGGACGAAAGTTAGAGAACTCAGTAGAGTCGCCACCTTTGTGAAGAGGAATAATGTATGAGATTTTCCAGATTGATGGGATTAAACCTTCTTTTAAGGTTCTATTGATCAATATGGAGATTGGGTAGGCAATGGCTTTGGCTCCTATTTTGAGGTATTCGGCTGGTAGCTTGTCAGCTGAGGGTGTGTGTATATATATATATATATATATATATATATATATATATATATAGATATACACATGCACATAGGTCTACTTCAGATGACAAAACTTACAAATGTTCGACTTTCATATGGCCGAGAGCATATGGTCAAACGTTTAAAAAGTTTGAACATGTGATAAAAAAAAAATTAAAAAAAAAGAAAAAAAATTAACTGAACGTTTTTAGCAGGGAGGCCAGCCCCCCTGCACCCCCCCCACACCTTGCTATTTAAATATACCAACTCCGAGATCGCACTACAGTGCAGAAAAGGATAATCTTCCTGTTCCAAAACTGTATGGAGATCTCTGTTAAGAACATTCAAACTTTTAAAAGTTCGATCATATGGTCTCAGCCATATAAAAGTCGAACTTTTGAAAGTTCAAGCAAATGAAGGGGACCCACATACATAAACACACACATTCACATAAAATATGTCTGTCTCTCTCTGATGTATAGAAAGAGAGTGATGAATAGATATCTATGTAACTATATCCTCACTCACTCTGGTGCCTCTGTGGGCCCAGGCTGTGGCTGAAATGAGTCTG
This sequence comes from Protopterus annectens, assembly GCF_019279795.1. Taxonomy (NCBI): domain Eukaryota; kingdom Metazoa; phylum Chordata; order Ceratodontiformes; family Protopteridae; genus Protopterus; species Protopterus annectens. The sequence goes on along the minus strand of NC_056729.1, from coordinate 1,697,245,531 downwards.
ATGACCAGTATACTTAACCAGGTAATCAAACTAAAACAAATGCAATTAAAGAATGATGTTGCATCTGAACTTTTAAAGCAATTTGAAAGCACAAAAGCGTGAAAGGCCTTTCCATACTTTCTGAAAAAAAAAGTCATTAGTTACCTGGCATATTCTATAACTACTGTCATTTGTTTCCCCTAACAAAATGTACACATTCAGCATGCTCATCAGTGGGCAGAATGGCCCGAATGCAAGTGTATATGGAGAATAGAGGAGTAGACACTGTGGGCTAAATGAATAAGGTCTAGACCCAACCATGCAACTAGAAAGAACTGAATATTAAAAAGCTTTCAACTGTTAAAGATAGAAGAAAAAGCAACTTAGCAAATTTGCAAGGGGCAAAAAAAAAAAACTACTGCTGTTTCTTTGAATTGGTGTTGAACATGGCAAAGAACAGCTGCCAAGTGAGAGATGTGTGGTGCAGCCTGGGAAAGTTGTATCTACCTAGTACTCAACACTTAGTTCTAAAAGTTACTGAAGACAGCAAACCATTTTATGTGATAAGAATAGGTCCTTCATTTCCTGTACGAAATGTCAAGACTAAATCACCCCCAAAAATACATGAACTAAAAATCACAGAGCAGCTTGGAAAGAGCCAAAGCAACCACGTATGCCACTACAGACCTAGGTTTAGGATAACTCAACAGTTCATTAGGAAGGACAGACATGGATTTCCAGATTGCACTCCCTCTGGTGCTTCTGGTGTAAGACTAATTTGTGAATGAGGAAGAGTATGGTACTAAGCAAACAAGTCCAGGTCAGGGTCTAACTGAAGCTGCTAAAAATGATGTATAGATATAAGAACAATATCAAAGCCAAACTGGGTCATGCAATACCCAAAAAAAAAAAAGGCAATGAAAAAATAGCTACTTTCCTAAGTACAGCAACAACAAAGGACTGAAAAAATGTTTTACTTTTGCCTATATTAATTTGCTCAAAAGCTACGGACTACATATGTCCTCTTTCAGTCACAGCTGGACTAGAAAATAAGGGGTTAATAAATGAGGTACTTTAAGGGAAAATGCCTGAAATAAAACTTCAACAAATCAAAACATATGAAGATTAATACTGCTAAAGCTACGAAATGTCACACCTCTAGCAGCCTACAGAAAGTACAGTTGTGCACACTTACCATAAATGTAGAGGTTAAGAGTGTATTCACTGTTGCAGCCATCACATTTGGGTTATCTGCTTGCAGTAGCCCTCAGTCGGCCTGATTAACAAAGTCTTGGGTCCTGCATCGGTTGCTGTCCTTTCTTCCATGACGTCAGGTCGTCAGGGGTGTAAAACATGCAGCCAATGCCATTGCATCAGTTTTTCATGCCTCAGATGTCAGGTGCCCCCCTAATGGGAAGCAATTAAATCTATAAATATACACGGTTATACCTCCAACAAAAAAAAGCAAATACACCAAAAACCTTCTGAGCACAGTAAAGGAGGGTAGAGGTATACCCAAAAGAAGTAAGGGGGCTGGAGGGAGGGTAAGTAGGACTGCAACAGTGAATACACTCGAACATCTACATTTATGGTAAGTGTACACAACTGTACTATGTTCTTCGTGTATCACTGTTGCAGTCATCACATTTGGGTAGATTCCCAAAGCTATGGAAGGGAGGAGGAATTTAGATAGCATTAGGACCAGCTGTAAGGCCCTGCAAGACTGCAGTGGCAAAGCCAGCTCTGGATTAAGAGAAAAAGTACAGTTTTGTACCAACCATAAATGTAGACGTTTGAATGTATACACTGCTGCAGTCATTACACTTGGGTTATCCTGCCGTCAGGTGGTTCCCCAGTCAGTCGGCCTGAGTTCCAAAGTCTTGTTCTGGCGTCGATTGCTGTCGCCTCATCCCTGACGTCAGTGCGACAGGGGTATATAAGATGCAGCCGACGCCATTTTCTTCAGTTTTTCTTGCCCCAGATGTCAGGTGCCCCAAATAGGTAGGCAATTCAAAATGCTAATAAAACATACATTAGAAAAGCAAACAACAACTTTCAGCTACCAACAAATACTCCCCATAGGTAGTAAAGGGTAGAAGACATAGGTACGTACCAGCAAGCAAGAGGGGAAGGAGGGAGGGTAACCTGGACTGCAGCAGTGTATACACTCGAACATCTACATTTATGGTAGGTACAAAACTGTACTATGTTCATCTTGTTACACTGCTGCAGTCATTACACTTGGGTAGAATCCCAAAGCTGAGGTAGAGTGGCTGGTTCTATAATGCATTAGGGGTGGCTATAAGGCCCTGCAGCACTGCAGTGGCGAAGCCAGCTCTGGATTTAGAGTATAGAGGAAGATGGTAATGCTTGGTGAAGGTATGCACAGAACTCCAAGTTGCTTCTTCCAAAATATCCTTGGTAGGTACTCCTCTGAGGTAGGCAGTTGAAGTGGCTGTTGCTCTGGTGGAGTGAGATCTAATGCTGCTAGGTACAGGTTTCCCATGGTGTGTATAGCAAAAACGTATACAATGTCCTATCCATTTTGAAATAGTCTGTTTTGAAATGGCTTTTCCCTGTGCTCCTGCAGCATATGCTACCAATAATTGCTCAGATTTTCTGAAAGCTTTGGTTTTGTCCAAATAGAAGCATAACTGCCTGTGAATGTCCAAAGAATGCAGTAGTCTCTCCCCTTTATTCTGTGGTTTTGGATAAAAAGTTGGCAAGTGAATAGTTTGGTTTAGAGCCACACTGGATACCACCCTTGGCATAAACGTAGGGTTAGTTCTTAAAGAGACCCTGTCCTGGTGGAAAATGAGGAAAAGTTCCACTGCCATTAGTGCCTGTAATTCTGAAACTCTTCGTGCTGATGTTATTGCCAGGAGCAGAGCAGTTTTCCAAGAGATATATTTTAATTCTGCTGTGTTAGCTGGCTCAAAAGGAGGTAAAGTTAATTTTTCCAAAACAAAGTTGAGGTCCCAAGTTGGAGTAGGTGCTCTACGGGGCGGTCTTATGTTTTTAGCCCCTCTAAGGTACTGTCTTAGCAAAGGATTAGAGAAAATTGGTGGATCCGTGTTGTAATGAGCAGAGATGGCAGAGGCGTGGATCTTAATGGATGAGAAAGAGAGGCCTTTGTCCAGCATCTCAGTTAAATATTGTAGTATCTGAGGAATGTTTGGGACAAGAGGGTCAAGGCTGTGAGCCTGGTTCCAGGCACAGAATCTCTTCCATTTATCCGAATAGGCCTTCCTGGTACTAGGCCTTCTGGCCTCCAGAATGACATCCATAACAGCTTTGGAGAGAGCCATTGCTTGCTTGACTAAGGAATCTTCCATGCAGCTAGGTTTAAGGTCTTTAGCTGGCTGTGTAGTATCTGATTGTTGTGCTGAGTCAGCAGATGTGGGATTTGAGGCAAAATCCAGGGTGGTCCTTGTGCTAAGTTCTTTAAGATTGGGTACCAGTGCTGGCGTGGCCAGCCTGGTGCAACGAGGATCATCTTTGGCTCTTCTTGCCTGGCTTTTATGAGTACCTTTGGCAGGAGAGGTAGTGGTGGGAAAGCGTATACTTGTAGGTTTTTCCAGCTGAATGAGAGGGCATCCATTTTCCATGCTTGTGGGTGGTAACTCCTTGTGCAGTATTTCTGTAGCTGGCAGTTCATTGGGGATGCAAACAGATCTATGTCCGGGCTCCACCATTTCTGTGTTATCATTCTGAATATTTGTGGATTCAATTCCCATTCGTGGGCATCCATGATGTTTCTGCTTAAGTCGTCTGCCAGTGTGTTTTTCTCTCCTGGCAGGAATTGTGCTTGCAGATGAACTTGATAGTTTACAGCTGTGTTCCACAAGGTCATGGCTTGTCTGCAGAGGGGGTAGGAGTGAGTGCCCCCTTGCTTGTTTATGTACCACATAACTGTGGTGTTGTCTGTCTTTAGTAGTAGTTGTCCTGGATGCAGCAGGTCCTTGAAAGCTATAAGGGCATTTTGTACAGCTAGCATCTCTTTTTGATTGATGTGAAGATGCCTTTGTTCTGCGGGCCACTTGCCCTGAATACATTTGCCTGCCATGTGTGCTCCCCAGGCGTAACCTGATGCATCTGTTGTCAGTGTTTGCCTGGCTGTGGGTTGAGTAAAAGGCTGTCCCTTGTTGAGGTGACGAGCTTCAGCCCACCATCGAAACTCCTGCTGAAGGCAAGGAATTAGTGGTATAACTGTTTCCAAACTTTGACAGTGTTGAGACCATACATTCTATAGGTACCATAGTAGTTTCCTCATATGCAGTCTGGCATATGGAATTAGTAGTATGCAAGATGCCATGTATCCCAAGGCCTGCAGAATTTTTCTTGCAGGGAGTTGGGTCTTTGTTGCCATCAATTGAAAGTATTGAGTCAGTTGTCCTTGCTTGTCTGGCGTGAGATACGCCGTCTGGGCCGCTGTGTTCAAGCTGGCACCCAGGAATATTATCTCTTGTGAGGGCACTAGTTTTGATTTCTTTTCGTTTACTGTGTACCCCAGGCAACTTAACTTTTTTACAAACGCCAAATGCTTTAGAAGAATGTCCTTGCTCTCTGCTTGAATCAGGCAGTCATCCAGGTACAGATAAATTTTAATTCCTTTCTGTCTGCAAAATGCAATTACTGGTGCAGGCACTTTGTGAAGACCCTGGGCACAGTAGATAAGCCAAAGGGCAGTGCAGAGAATTGATAGTGCATTGAACCAGCTATGAATCTGAGGTATCTTCTGCAGTTTTGTCTGATAGGGACATGCAGGTATGCCTCCTTGAGGTCCAATGTCACGAGTCAAGCTTTCTTGCCCAGCATGGGAAGAAGCTGCTGTAGCGTCAACATTTTGAATTTCGGAACATCCAGGTAAGTGTTTAGAGAAGAAAGATCCAGAATGGGCCTCCAGGCTTTCTTTTTTCTGGGAACCAGAAAGAGTCTTGAGTAAAATCCTTGTCCTTGCTCCTGTGGTGGTACCTTTTGAATAGCTCTCATATCCATGAGTGCTGTAATTTGTTTTTGAGCCTCTGCCCATTGACTTGGTGGCAGATTTGGCATTCCTTTTAACCTTGGCAGAGTATGAAAGTGGAACCTGTAACCTTGAGATACAATGTTGAGTACCCATTTGTCTTTGGTGATCATATGCCAATTGTGATAGAAAAGTGCCAGTTTTCCTCCCAAGGAGGCTGCCAAGAGAGAGCTGTTTGGCAGCTGTAGTGGGAAGTCATTGGGGCTGCTTTTTATATGGTTGGGGCCTGTCTTCCCCTTCTTTCTGTCCTGATGCAACCCATTGTCGAGGCCTGTAAGGACCTTGTGGTTGAACTCTACCTCTTGGACGTCTGTATCTGCCCCTTTGAGGTCTGTCTGTAACTGGAAAGGAACAATTCTTAGTTGGCCAATTTCTGCTAAATCAAGGAGGCTGAACCTGTAAGAAATCCTTCACCGTTTGCATAGACTTTGCCTTATCCTCCATTTTCTTTAATACCTCTTCTGCCTTAACTCCAAATAACACATCCTGCTGCAAATGTGCATCCAATAATTTTGCTTTAACATGATCGGGCAACGTATGTTCTTTTAACCAAGCATGTCTTCTAATGACAGAGCCTGTAACTGCTGCTCTACAGGAGGCCTCTAAAGAATCAAAACCACATTGCAAAGTATGTTTTCCCACTTGTTCAGCTGCATGCAATAAATCCTGCATTTCTTTAAAATTAGGAGGATCTGAATCTGGAAGCATTTTTTGTTTCAACTGAGACATCAAAAATTGCTGATATTTTAGCATGTGAAACTGGCAATTTAAGGCTCTCATTGCTAAAGTTGCAGACGTATATAATTTCTTTCCCCATCTGTCTAATGCTCTGGAATCTCTGTCAGAGGGAACTGGATTCATGGCTGATGAGGCCTTAACCCCTTTGGGTCCCTGAGAAATAGTTACAGGGTCAGCAACAGGGCTTTTATACAGAAATATGTGCGAGTCAGGGACTCTGTAGTATCTGTCAGGTTTAACTGGGGCTGGAGGTAAGGAATCAGGATTTAAGCTGGATTCAGTATACACATCATCCACAATATCTTACACTGGCGGAATAGCAAGGGGTCTGTGTTGAGGTAATAAAAGGAAGTCTCTGACCCTTTTCTTGGATTCTGAGTAATCCTGCCCTTCCCAATGGAAATGCTCCCTCATGGTATGTAAGGTTTCCCCAAAGGAGTAGTCCTCAGGCGGAGAGGCTGATGGAATTGACTCCTCAGCATCAGAATCCTCATAAGGGGGTAAAGAATATCCTAGGTCTAAGGATGAATCTGAAGAGATGGAGACCTGGTCGGACGAGTCATAGTCTACATCCTGTCTAGGCCTTTTATCAGGAGGGGGATGGGACCCCCTGATCAGAGTGAGTAGGTCTTCGGCCATTTTGAACATTTGTTTCTTAGGCATGGAGGCCTGTCCTGGAGAATGCTGTATTTGTTTCTTTGTTTTTAAAGGAGACTTAGACTTAGCAGAGGGTTTTAATGCTTAACTGAGTAGGTCTGAAAACACCCTCTGAAACTGTGGGTAGCTCAGCTACTCCAGATCCCTCTGAAGGGTTAGTTTCGGTGGGCTGAATAACTTGTGTGCCCGAAGGCCCAGCCATCTCCACGTGGGAGTCAGAGGCTGCCTGTGGTTCTACAGAAGCAGTCGTCAGGGGCTGCGAAGGTGCCTCGCTGAAAACCGGAGAACAGGCGACTGGCCTAGAAGAGGCTTCGTCGTCAGTTTTGGGCCTTGGATGCCTATCCTTGTCTTTGCGCTTTTTATGTATTCCGGTCATTGGTAGTTCTGACGGCATGGTTTAATTGAATTTTCTACCAAAATAATTTCGGGAAAAATCAAACCGACGTTTAATAGTGCACTTGTTAAACTTAGCACAAAACCGACAACCAGTGACGTCGTGGTCTGGGCCTAGGCATGGGATACAATAGGAATGGAAATCCTTATGAGGTATTTGCTTCCTACAAGAAATACAGTTATTAACTTTTACTGACATTGGTTCTGAGGCAAGAAAAAGTTTCCCCAACGGGGTACTTGGCTTCGTAGAAGACTTCGGTTCTGGATTCGGAATGAGAAAATCTCAGGAGACGGCTGACCGGCACTTGCGAACTGCTTTTGCTTGGGGCACCGCGTGGCAAGAAAGACTGAAGAAAATGGCGTCGGCTGCATCTTATATACCCGTGTCGCACTGATGTCAGGGAGAAGGTGACAACAACCGACGCCAGAAGAAGACTTTAGAACTCAGGCCGACTGGGGAACCGTCTGACGGCAGGATAACCCAAGTGTAATGACTGCAGCAGTGTAACACGATGAACATCTGGCAGATGGTAATGCTTTGTGAAAGTATGTACAGAACTCCAGGTAGCAGCCACTAGGATGTCCGTGGTAGGGAGGGCTCTGACAAATGCTTTTGAGGTAGATGCATCCCTGGTTTAGTGGGGTCTGATCCCCTGTGGGATAGGTTTTTCCATGGTGCTTGTAGCAGAAATTAATGCAATGGCCTATCCATCTGGAAATAGTTTGCTTTGAAATAGCATTCCCCTCTGCCCCTGCAGCAAATGCCACCAGCAGTTGTTCAGATTTCCTTTGAGGTTTAGTCCTGTCCAAGTAGAATCTAAGTTGTCTGCGCACATCTAAGGAGTGCAGTATCCGTTCTCCTTTGTTCTGTGGATTAGGAAAGAAGGTTGGCAAATGAATGGACTGATTAAGGGCCACACTGGATACCACCTTGGGCATGAAGCAGAGATTGGTCCTGAGGGACATTATGTCCGCATGAAAGATGATGAAAGGCTCCACTGCCACAAGGGCCTGTAATTCAGATACCCTTCTTGCTGAAGTGATTGCTAAAGGGAAAACTTTTTTCCAAGAAAGGTATTTTAGGTCTGCAGTAGCAGCTAGCTAGAAAGGAGGAAGAGTGAGTTTCTCCAATACAAAGTTAAGGTCCCAGGCTGGAGTTGAAGCTCTCCTGGGTGGTCGTAAACTTGTGGCCCCTCTGAGGAACTGCTACAGCAGTGGATGAGAGAAGAGGGAAGGTTCTGTGTTATAATGAGCTGAAATGGCTGAGGCGTGAATTTTGATGGAGGAGAAATACAGGCCCCTGTGAAGCATCTCCGTTAAGTATTATAAAATCTGAGGTAAATTGGGCACCGCTGTGCCCATCCCTTGAGATTGGTTCCAGGCACAGAATCTTTTCCATTTTTCATCATAAGATTTTCTAGTACTAGGCCTCCTTGCCTCTAAAATGATATCCATCACTGGTTTAATGAGGGATGGTAAAGGAGAGATTATGTAATTAGCCAGGCTGCTAGGTTCACTGTTTGAAGCTGGGGGTGCAGAATCTGGTTTTCCTGCTGAGACAATAGGGTATGAGTCTGAGGCAGGTACAATGGGGAAAACAGTGACACACTGCGCAAGAGGGGGTACCAGTGTTGGCGTGGCCAGTCTGGTGCAATCAAAATAGTCCTTGGTTTGTCTTGTTTGATCTTTGGTAGTACTTTGGAGAAAAGAGGCAGAGGAGGAAAGGCATAAACTGACAGGCTTTTCCAGTTGAAAAACAGGGCATCCACTTTCCAAGCTTGTTTGTGGGGAGTCCTTGTGCAAAATTTGCCCAATTGATAGTTGTGGGGGAAGGCAGACAGGTCTACATCTGGGCTCCCCCATTTGCTTGTAAACAAGTTTAAAATTCTTGGTTCCAGTTTCCACTCGTGAGGGTCCATGAGGTCTCTGCTTAGTTTGTCTGCCAGTGTATTTAGTTTTCCAGGCAGAAAATGAGCTTGTAGATGCACTTGGGAGCTCAGGGCTGTGTTCCACAATGCCATGGCTAGTCTGCAGAGGGGTTAAGCATGTGTACAACCCTGCTTGTTTATGTACCACGTGACAGTGGTGTTGTCCGTCTTTACCATTAAATTTCCTGGAAGAATGTGGTCCTTGAAGGCTATCAGAACATTCTGTACAGCTAACATTTCTTTTTGATTGATATGCAGGTGCATTTGACTTGGGTTCCATTTGCCCTGAATGCACTTCCCTGCCAGGTGAGCCCCCATGCATAGTCTGATGCGTCTGTTGTTAGGGTTTGGGCGGCAGGGGATAGTGTGAATGGTAGTCCCTTGTTTTGGTGGCAGGCCTCTGCCCACCAAAGCAACTCTAGGCGTAGGCAAGGTATGATAGGAATCATTGCTTCTAGATCCTGAGAATGTTGACACCATAGGCTTTTTAGATACTATTGTAGTTTCCTCTAATGCAGTCTTGCATATGGAATTAGAAGAATGCAGGAGGCCATGAACCCCAAGGCTTGCAGTATTTGCCTTGCAGATAGCAGGGTTTTTGTGGCCACTTGTTTGAAGTAGGTTGTCAAATTAATTTGCTTCTCTGGCGTGAGGAAAGCCATCTGGGAAGTTATATTCAAGCTTGCTCCCAGGAATATAATTTGTTGACATGGTACCAGGTGTGATTTCTTTTTGTTTATGGTGTATCCCAGGAGTGTTGGTACCCTTTGTACAAAGTCCAGATGTTTCAAAAGTATGCCCCAGCTTTCTGCCTTAATTAGACAATCGTCCAGGTATGGGTATATTTGAATACTTCTTTGCCTGCAAAATGCAATGACTGGAGCTAGGCACTTTGTGAATACCCTGGGCGCAGTAGATAAGCAAAGGACAGTGCAGAGCCTGCTTTAAAGTGTAGGTATCTTTTGCAAGACTCCCTGATTGGGATGTGCAGGTATGCTTCCTTTAAATCTAGTGTTGCCAATCAGGCGTCTTTGCCTAGCATAGGGAGCAACTGGTGAAGACTCAGCATCTTGAATTTTGGAATCACTAAAAAGGTGTTTAGAGTAGACAGGTCCAGGACAGGACACCATAAACTGTCTTTTCTGGGTACCAGGAAAAGTCTCGAGTAGAAACGTTGCCCCTTTTCCTCTTCTGGTACCAACTGAATAGCTCCCATGCTAAAGAGAGAAAGTACCTACTTTTGGGCCTCTGCCCAATGACTTGGGGGTAGATCTGGCCACCCGCTTTGTGTTGGTAAAGTGTGGAATTGAAATTTGTATCCCTGGGTCACTATATTTAAAACCCATTTGTCATGGGTAATGAGTTCCCAGTTCTTTGCATGAAGAGCAATCTTTCCCCCTCAAAGGAGCAGTCAGTTGAGAAGTGCTTGAAAGTTTTAAAAATAAGTCATTGAGACAGTTTACCATAGGAGGGAGTTTTATTACTCCCAGATTTGGAAGTGGAGACCCCCCACTGCTTAGTCCTGTGCGTACCCTGGGACTGAAGCCTGGGAGCTCTGTTGGATCTGGGTTTGGACTGAGAAGTTCTGGAAGAGGAAGGAAAGGACCAATTTTTGGAAGGCCAATGCCTACTAAACCTTGGAGGTTGTACTTGTAAAAAATCTTTTAACAGTTTGCATAGACTTAGCTTTTTCCTCCATCTTTTTAAGAACAATTTCTGCCTTGTTGCCAAACAGGCGGTCCTGGTTTAAGGGAGCATCCAGTAATTTCACTTTAACATGATCTGGCAAGGATTGCTCCTTAAGCCAAAGCATGCCTTCTACTTACAGACCCAGTTACAGCAGCCCTGCAAGATGCCGCTAACGAATCAAAAAGTACAGTTTTGTACCTACCATGAATGTAGATGTTGGAGTGCTCACCCTGCTGCAGTCATTACACTTGGGTTATCCTGTCGTCAGGCGGTCCCGCAGTCGGCCGGATTCCCAAAGTCTTCCTCTGACATCGGTTGCTGTCGCCTCATCCCTGACATCAGTGCGCCAGGGGTACATATATTGCAACAGACGCCATTTTCTTCAGTTTTTCTTGCCCCAGATGTCAGGTGCCCCCAAAAAGGTGATCCAAATTAGTACCAAAAGGTGGGAACACTGTACAAACACAAAATCCCTTCAGCTAAAAGCAAATACATCAGTAAGGCCTAGCAAAGATTTAGCCAGTAAATCAGAGAGGTTGGAGGGAGGGTAACCTGGACTGCAGCAGGGTGAACACTCGAACATCTACATTTATGGTAGGTACAAAACTGTACTATGTTCATCGTGTTACCCTGTTGCAGTCATTACACTTGGGTTGAGTCCCAAAGCTAAGGTAGGGTGGAGGTATCATAGAGGGTTAGTGGAGGCAATGAGGCCCTGCAGAACTGCAGTGGCGAAGCCTGCCCTGGACTTAGAATAAAGAGGTAAGTGATAGTGTTTGGTGAAGGTGTGCACAGAACTCCAAGTTGCAGCTTCTAAGATTTCCTTGGTAGGAACCCCCCTGAGAAAGGCTGCAGAGGTAGCTGTTGCCCTGGTAGAGTGGGATCTAATGGTAGGAGGAACTGGTTTCCCATAATGGGTATAGCAGAATCATAAGCAATGGCCTATCCATTTAGAAATGGTTTGCTTGGATATGGCCCTCCCTTGAGAAGCTGTAGCATAGGAAACAAAGAGCTGGTCAGTTTTTCTGAAAGCCTTAGTTTTATCCAAGTAGTAAGGAAGCTGCCTGTGAATGTCCAAAGAACGCAGGAGTCTCTCACCTTTGTTCTGTGGATTGGGGTAGAAAGTGGGTAGGTGGATGGTTTGATTTAGAGCTACACTGGAAACCAGCTTAGGCATGAAGGAAGGATTAGTTCGTAGAGAAACTCTGTCTTGATGAAAAATGAGGAAAGGTTCCACTGCCATAAGTGCCTGCAATTCTGAAACTTTCCTAGCAGAAGTTATTGCCAGGAGCAGGGCAGTCTTCCAAGATAGGAACTGAAGGTCTGCAGAAAAAGCTGGTTCAAAGGGAGGTAGCGTTAGTTTTGCCAGAACAAAGTTGAGGTCTCATGTTGGTGTAGGAGCTCTTCTAGGTGGTGTAATGTTTTTTGCCCCTCTGAGGAACTGCCTTAGGAGAGGATTTGAAAATAAAGGTGGATTCGTGTCGTAGTGAGCTGAAATAGCTGAAGCATGGATTTTAATTGAGGAGAAGAAAAGTCCTTTATGCAATATCTCAGCTAAATACTGCAGAATGTGAGGCATATGAGGCTGAGTTGTGACTTGGCCTTTAGCTTGGTTCCAAGCAGAAAACCTTTTCCATTTGTCCGAGTAAGCCTTCCTGGTGCTTGGCCTCCTGGCTTCTAGAATAACATTCAGTACTGCTTGTGAAAGAGGGGCTGGTTGGATGCTTAATTGATTTGCTATGCAGCCAGGTTTAAGGTTTTGATCTGGCTGTGTAGAATCTGCTTGTCTTGCTGCGTGAGCAAATGAGGTATTTGAGTGAATATCCATGGTGGGCTGTGAGCCATATTCTTCAATAGCGGGTACCAGTGCTGACGTGGCCAGTCTGAGGCTATGAGAATCATTGAAGGTTTCTCCTTTTTGACCTTCAAAAGAACCTTTGTGAGAAGAGGTAATGGAGGAAAGGCATATGCTGTCAGGTTTTTCCAACTGAAGGAGAGAGCGTCCACTTCCCAAGCTTGATGGTGGAATGTCATTGTACAAAATTTTGTCAGCTGGTAGTTTTGAGGACTGGCAAACAGGTCTATATTTGGTAGGCCCCATCTTTGAGTTATCATTGTAAATATTTGTGGGTCTAGCTTCCCACTCGTGGGGATCTTTGATGTTTCTGCTTAGGTCGTCTGCCAATGTGTTTTTCTGTCCTGGCAGGAATTGAGCTTGTAACTGGACTTGGTAGGCCAGAGCTGTGTTCCATAAGATTATTACTTGCCTGCAAAGAGGGTAGGAATGTGTGCCCCCTTGTTTGTTTATGTACCACATTACTGTGGTGTTGTCCGTCTTTATTGAATATTGCCCAGGCTGTAGTAGATCCTTGAAGGCTGTCAGAGCATTCTGTACAGCTAGCATCTCTTTTTGGTTTATGTGCAGTTTTCTTTGTTCTGCAGTCCATAGGCCTTGAATGCATTGCCCTGCCATGTGTGCCCCCCAGGCATAGTCTGAAGCATCTGTTGTGATAGTTTGCCTGGGTGGGGGCAAAGTGAAAGGCTGACCCTTGTTGAGGTGACATGCCTGTGCCCACCATAGAAATTCCTGTTGAAGGCAGGGAATGAGAGATATCACTGTGTCCAAGCTGTGGCTGTGTTGAGACCATACGCTTTTTAGGTACCACTGTAATTTCCTCATATGCAGTTTTGCAAATGGTATTATCAGAATGCAAGATGCCATGAAGCCCAAAGCCTGCAGAATTTTCCTTGCAGTTAATTGGGTCTTTGTTGCCATTGTCTTGAAATATTGAGTCAGTTGTAATTGCTTGTCTGGTGTAAGATAAGCCTTCTGGGCCGTTGTGTCCAAGCTGGCACCCAGGAATGTCATTTTTTGTGAGGGTACTAGTTTTGACTTCTTTTCGTTTACTGTGTACCCCAGGCAATTCAGCAGATGCTTCACAAAAGCCAGATGTTGTAAGAGAATGTCTTTTCTTTCTGCTTGGATGAGGCAGTCGTCCAGGTATGGATATATTTGAATTCCTCTTTGTCTGCAGTATGCAATTACTGGTGCCAGGCATTTTGTGAATACTCTGGGCACAGTAGATAAGCCAAAGGGCAGTGCAGAAAATTGATAATGGGTTGAACCTGCAATGAAACTGAGGCATCTTCTGCAACTTTGTCTGATAGGAACATGCAGGTATGCCTCCTTGAGGTCCAACGTTACCAGCCATGCTTCCTTGCCCAACATGGGAAGTAGCTGCTGTAGTGTTAGCATCTTGAATATGGGAACTTGTAAGTAAGTGTTTAGAATTGAAAGGTCCAGAATTGGTCTTCAAGCATTTTCTTTTCTGAGTACTAGGAAGAGTCTCGAGTAAAATCTTTGGCCTTGCTCTTGAGTTAGTACCCTTTGAATGGCTCTCATGGCCATGTGAGCTGTAATTTTTTTTTTTTGAGCCTCTGCCCTTTGATTTTGTGGCAGGTTTGGCATTTCTCTTTTTATTGGCAAGGTGTGAAAGTGGAGTCTGTATCCTCGTAAAATTATGTCTAGTACCCATTTGTCCTTTGTGACCATGTGCCAGTTGTCTGCAAATAGTGCTAGTTTTCCCCCCAGGGGGGCTGACAAAAGAGCTTTGTTTGGCCAGCTGAGGTGCAAGTCATTGAGTTTGCCTTCTGGTGGGTTGAGACCTGTCTTCTCCTCCCTTCTGGGTTGGAGTGCCCCATTGGCGAGGTTTATACTGAGCTTGTGGTTGTCCTCTGCCCCTTGGGCGCCTGTATTTACCCCTCTGAGGCCTGTCAGTGGCTGGAAAGGACCAATTTTTTGTTGGCCAGTTTCTGCTGAAGCGAGGGGGTTGTACTTGTAGGAAATCTTTGACTGTCTGCATTGATTTTGCCTTATCTTCCATTTTCTTTAAAACTTCTTCTGCTTTAACACCAAAAAGAAAGTACAGTTTTGTACCTACCATAAATGTAGATGTCCGAGAGGAATGCATCTGCAGTCCTTACAAATGGGTTGTCCTGTCGTCAGGCAGCCCTTCGGTCGGCCGGATTCCAAAGTCTGGGTCTGGCTTCGGCTGGTGTCGCACTTCACCCAACGTCATTGCGGCAGTTTTTCGGGTATAAAGGCATCAGCCGACGCCATTTTCCTCAGTGTTTCTTGCCCCAGATGCCAGGTGCCCTCTTGGTAGGCTAAATTTGGATAAATGCCAAAAGTTCCAAATAGTAGAGAGCAAACACACAAAATAAACATGTATGTACATATATACAAACAAATACACCATAATAGATCCCCCCCAAGCTAGCTGAAGATTGGTAAGCACCCTAGGAGTACCTCAGAGGGGAAGGAGGGTGGGTAATCCTGACTGCAGATGCATTCCTCTCGGACATCTACATTTATGGTAGGTACAAAACTGTTCTATGATCTTCAAGGATGCATCTGCAGTCCTTACAAATGGGTAGAATACCATAGCTAAACTAGGGGAAGAGGAAATGAGAATAGATTATGGTGTAGTCAGGATCCCTTGCAAAACAGCAGTGGCAAAGCCAGCACGGGATCTAGAGTATAGAGGTAAGTTATAATGCTTGGCAAATGTATGCACGGAGGTCCAAGTAGCAGCCTCTATAATGTCCTTGGTAGCCACTCCTCGTAAGAAAGCTGTGGTAGTGGCTGTGGCCCTTGTGGAGTGAGGCCTGATGTTTTCTGGAGTTTTCTTTCCATGGTAGGAGTAACAAAGTCTAATGCAATTTCCTATCCATTTGGAGATTGTCTGTTTAGAAATTGGTCTTCCTTCTTTTCCTGTTGCATAAGCTACCAGAAGCTGGTCAGTTTTTCTATTGTTTTTGTCCTGTCCAGGTAGTAGCGTAATTGCCTGTGTACATCCAAGGTATGTAAGAGCTTCTCTCCCCTGTTCTGTGGATTGGGGAAGATTGTAGGAAGGTGGATAGCCTGATTTAAAGAGACTCTGGATACCACCTTAGGCATAAATGTAGGATTTGTTCTCATGGACACTCTATCTTGATGGAAGATCAGGAAGGGTTGTACTGCCATTAATGCTTGTAGTTCAGAGACCCTTCTTGCTGAAGTTATTGCCAGCAGGAAGGCAGTCTTCCAGGATAGGTATTGCAAGTCTGCTGTAGCTGCTGGCTCGAAAGGAGGTAGAGTCAGTTTTTCTAGCACAAAGTTCAAGTCCCATGCTGGCAATGGAGGTTTCCTGGGAGGTTTTACATTTTTAATTCCCCTTAGAAACTGTCTGAGCAGAGGATGCGAGAAGACAGGAGGATCCAAGCTGTATTGTGCTGAAATAGCTGATGCATGTATCTTGATGGAGGAATAGGACAGGCCTGTGTGGTAGAGCTCCACCAAGTACTCCAGGATGTTGGCTATATTCACCAGTGTCACATCTTGCCCCTTTGCAGCACTCCAGATGAGATATCTTTTCCATTTTGCTGCATAATTCTTTCTTGTTGAAGGTCTACGAGCCTCCAGGATTATGTCCTTAACCCTTTGGGATAAATTTGGGTTGATTTCTGTCATGTAATGTTCCAGGCTGTTAGCTGCAGAGTCTTTAGGTTTGGATGCAGAATGTTGTAGTAGTTCTGTGTCAGCAGTAATGGGATCAGGGGCAGTTTCCATATTTGTTCCCGGGACATGCTCCTCAGCAGTGGGTACCAATGTTGCCTTGGCCAGTCTGGGTCTATAAGAATGATCCTCGGACGTTCCTCTTTGATCTTGAGAAGCACCTTGTGCATCAAAGGAAGTGGTGGGAATGCGTATGCTGTCAGGCTTTTCCAACTGAAGGATAGGGAGTCCACCTTCCAAGCAAGTGGGTGGTAAGTCCTTGTGCAGAATTTCTTCAACTGGTGATTGTATGGGGATGCAAACAAGTCTATTTGTGGGAATCCCCATTCTCTTGTGATGGCTTTGAAGATGTCCGGATGCAGCATCCATTCGTGGGCATCTGTTGTAGTTCTGCTTAATATGTCTGCTAGAATGTTTTCCTTCCTTGGTACATAAATTGCCTGTAACTGAAGGTTGTAGCTCAGGGCCACATCCCATAGGTCTAGTGCCAGCCGGCATAGGGGTAGAGTGTGTGCCTCCCTGTTTGTTGATGTACCACATAACTGTGGTGTTGTCTGTCCTTATCAACAGCTGGCCTTCGTGGAGAAGAGGTCTGAATGCCTGGATTGCCAATTTTACGGCCATCATTTCTTTTAGATTTATGTGTAGATGCAGTTGGTCTTGAGTCCATAGGCCTTGAATGCACTTGTCCATCATGTGTGCCCCCCAACCGAGGTCTGAGGCATCTGTCGTGATAGTTTGTCTTGGTTGACTTTTGCAGAAGGGCAGTCCTGTGTTTGATTGACAGGCCTGAGCCCACCATAAGAACTCTTTCTTCAGGCATGGGATTATTGGAATTTTGGTTTCCAGGCTGTGCTTGTGCTGAGACCACAAATTCTTTAGGTACCACTGTAGCTTTCTCATATGAAGCCTGGCATGAGGGACCAGAATTATGCAGGATGCCATGAAGCCTAGAGCTTGTAGCACTTTTCTTGCAGTTAGATGGCTCTGCTTTGTTAATGCCAAGAAATAGAGAGGAAGTTGCTCTTTCTTTTCTGCAGTTAGAAATGCCATTTGTTTTGATGTGTCCAGTTCTGCACCCAGAAAGGTTATTAATTGGGATGGAATCAGCCTTGACTTTTTTGTATTGACTGTGTATCCCAGGGCTTGTAGCAGGTAGATGACTCTTTGTAAGTCTTCTGTTAATTTGTTTTTGTTGTCCACTTGTATCAGGCAGTCGTCCAGGTAGGGATAGATTTGAATTCCCTGAAGTCTGCAATGAGTGATTACTGATGCCAAGCATTTTGTGAACACTCTGGGCGCAGTAGATAAGCCAAAGGGCAATGCTGAGAATTGATAATGCTCTGATCCTGCAAGAAATCTGAGGTATCTTCTGCAAATTGGTCTTATGGGGACGTGCAGGTATGCCTCCTTGAGATCTAGAGTTACCAGCCAAGACTCCTTGCCCAGCATGGGAAGAAGCTGCTGTAGGGTCAGCATTTTGAATTTTGGAACAATGAGGAATGTGTTTAGAGCGGACAGATCTAGAATACGCCTCCATTTGTTTTCTTTTCTTGGTACCAGGAAGAGCCTGGAGTAAAATCCCTTCCCTTGCTCCATAAATGGTACCTTTTCCACAGCACGCATTCTTAATAATTGAGATATTTGCTTCAGAGCTTCTGCCCTTTGAGAAGGTGGCAGGTTTGGCATTCCTCTCTTTCCTGGTAGTGTATGGAAATGGAACCTGTAACCTTTGTCTATAGTGTTCAAAATCCATTTTTCTCTTGTAATGCAGTGCCAGTTTCTTGAAAATAATGTTAGCTTTCCGCCTAAGGGTGCTTCCAGTTGTTCCCTGGTAGGCGGTGCCACCGCCAAGTCACTGTGATTGAGTTGTAGTGGTGGTGGCTGTATCCGTGCCTCGTTGGTTGTTACCCTGCCACTGGCGACCCCTGTAGGCACCCCTGGATTGGTTTCTGCCTCTAGAGCGCCTATTCCTGCCTCTCTGTGCCTTAGAGGAGTCCGGAAAGGACCAATTCTTGGAGGGCCAATTCCTGCTAAACCTTGAAGGCTGAAATTGTAAGAAATCTTTTACTGTTTGCACAGATTTTGCTTTCTCTTCCATCTTTTTCAGAACCTGCTGTGCAGGGGCACCAAATAAATTGACCTTGTCCATAGGTGCATCCAAAAGCTTAGATTTGACATGGTCTGGTAATGCCTGCTCTTTCAACCATGCATGCCTCCTGATAACTGTGCCAGTCATGGCTGATCTAAAGGAAGCCTCCAGTGCATCATAGCCACATTTTAAAGAATGGTTACTAACCTGCTGTATGTTATGTAACATTTCTTGAACATACTTTTTATCTAAAGATTCTTCAGAGGACAGCTTTTTAGTCAACTGGTCAAGCATAAACTCTTGATATTGAATCATATGAAATTGGCAGTTCAAAGCTCTAGCTGACAAAGTAGCAGAGGTGTAAACTTTTTTACCCCATCTCTCTAAGGACCTGGATTCCCTGTCAGAGGGGAGGGGGTTTTTAGAAGAAGTAGCTGCTACAGCTTTAGGGCCCTGGGAGATGGTCTCTGGATCTGCAAAAGGGGCCTTATATAAATGGTGATGAGTGTCCGGGACCCTGTAGTACCTACCTGGTTTAGCAGGAGCCGGAGGTAAAGTACCAGGAGTAGTGCAAGCATCATTAAATGCATCATCAACAACAGATAGAAAGTACAGTTTTGTACCTACCATAAATGTAGATGTCCGAACAGGATAGCATCTGCAGTCATAACAAATGGGGTTGTCCTGTCGTCAGGCAGCCCTTCGGTCGGCCGGATTCCAAAGTCTGGGTCTGGCCTCGGCTGGTGTCGCACTTCACCCGACGTCATCTCTGCTGGTCTTCGGGTATAAAGGCATCAGCCGACGCCATTTTCCTCAGTGTTTGTTGCCCCAGATGCCAGTTGCCCTCTTGGAAAACTAAATTTTGGGTAAATGCCAATGTTTCCAAAAAAAGGTAGGCAAACACAAAAAATAAGCATGTATGTACATATATACAAACAAATACACCATAAGAGATCCCCCAGCTAGCTATTAGGAGGGTAAATACCCTAGGAATACCACAGAGGGAAGGAGGGTGGGTAATCCTGACTGCAGATGCTATCCTGTTCGGACATCTACATTTATGGTAGGTACAAAACTGTACTATGTCCTTCAAGGATGCATCTGCAGTCATAACAAATGGGTAGAATACCATAGCCAAACTAGGGAGGAGGAAGAAGAATTATGGTGTAGTTAGGATCCCTTGCAATACAGCAGTGGCAAACCCTGCTCGGGATCTAGAGTATAGAGGTAAGTTATAATGCTTGGCAAATGTATGCACGGAGGTCCAAGTAGCCGCCTCAATAATGTCCTTGGTTGCCACTCCTCGTAAGAAAGCTGTGGTAGTGGCTGTAGCCCTTGTAGAGTGAGGTCTTATGTTCTGTGGAATTGGTTTTCCATGGTAGGAGTAACAGAATCTGATGCAATTTCCTATCCACTTGGAAATTGTCTGTTTGGAAATTGCTTTTCCTTCCCTTCCTGTTGCATAGGCCACTAGAAGCTGG
This sequence comes from Protopterus annectens, assembly GCF_019279795.1. Classification (NCBI taxonomy): domain Eukaryota; kingdom Metazoa; phylum Chordata; order Ceratodontiformes; family Protopteridae; genus Protopterus; species Protopterus annectens. The sequence goes on along the minus strand of NC_056729.1, from coordinate 1,697,225,991 downwards.
TCAGTTTTTCTATTGCCCTTGGTTCTGTCCAGGTAGTAGGCAACTGTCTATGTACATCCAAGGTATGCAGCAGCCTTTCCCCCCTGTTCTGTGGATTGGGAAAGAAGGTAGGTAGGTGGATTGCCTGGTTTAGAGACACTCTGGATACCACCTTAGGCATAAATGTAGGATTAGTTCTCATGGACACTCTATCCTGATGGAAGATTAGGAAGGGTTGTACTGCCATTAAGGCCTGTAGTTCCGAAACCCTCCTTGCTGAAGTAATTGCCAGAAGGAAAGCAGTTTTCCAGGATAGGTGTTGAAGATCTGCTGTTGCTGCTGGTTCGAATGGAGGGAGTGTCAATTTTTCCTAGCACAAAGTTCAAGTCCCATGCTGGTAATGGTGGTTTCCTAGGAGGTTTTACATTCTTGATCCCTCTGAGGAATTGCCTGAGTAGAGGATGCGAAAAGACAGGTGGATCGAAGCTGTATTCTGTGGAAATAGCTGATGCATGTATCTTGATGGAGGAATAGGACAGGCCTGTAAGGAGAAGCTCTGCCAAATACTCCAGGATGTTAGCAATATCTATGTTGGAGACATCTTTTCCTCTTTCAGTGCTCCAAATGACAAACCTTTTCCATTTCCCTGCATAGTTCCTTCTTGTTGAAGGTCTGCGGGCCTCCAGGATAATGTCTTTAACCCTTTGGGATAAGTCTGGGTTAGTAGCTGTTATGTGATGTTCCAGGCAGTCAGTTGCAAGGTTTTTAGGTTTGGGTGCATAATGTTGTAGTTGTTCTGAGTTAACATCAAAGGCATCAGGGGTATTGGCCACATTCTCCCCTGAGACATGCTCCTCAGCAAAGGATACCAGTGTTGTCTTGGCCAATTTGGAGCTATCAGAATTATCCTTGGACGTTCCTCTTTGATTTTCAGTAGTACCTTGTGCATCAAAGGAAGAGGTGGAAATGCATATGCTGTCAGGCCTTTCCAACTGAAGGATAGAGAGTCCACCTTCCATGCTAGTGGGTGGTATGTCCTTGTGCAGAATTTCTTGAGCTGGTGATTGAGTGGGGATGTGAATAGGTCTATTTGTGGCATTCCCCATTTCTTTGTGATGGCCTTGAAGATGTCCGGGTGTAGCATCCATTCGTGAGCATCCGAGGTGGTTCTGCTTAATATGTCTGCTAGGGTGTTTTCTTTTCCCGGCACAAATATTGCCTGTAACTGGATGTTGTAGCTCAGAGCCATATTCCAAAGGTCCAGAGTCATTCGGCATAGGGAGTATGAATGAGTGCCTCCCTGTTTGTTGATGTACCACATGACTGTGGTGTTGTCTGTCCTTATCATTAAATGGCCTTCTTTGAGGAATGGTCTGAATTTCTGGATTGCTAGTTTTACTGCCAGCATTTCTTTTTGGTTTATGTGCAGGTGCAGCTGGTCTGGAGTCCACAATCCTTGTATGCACTTGTCCAACATGTGCGCCCCCCAGCCTAGGTCTGAGGCGTCCGTTGTGATGGTTTGGTTTGCTTGAAAGTTGTGGAAGGGCAAGCCTGGGTTTGACTGGCATGCTTGAGCCCACCATAGGAACTCTTGTTTCAGGCATGGGATTAGTGGGATTTCGGTTTCTAAGCTGTGCCTGTGTTGAGACCATAAATTCTTTAGGTACCACTGTAGTTTTCTCATATGCAGTCTGGCATGGGGGACCAGGATTATGCATGACGCCATGAAGCCCAAGGCCTGCAGTACTTTTCTTGCTGTTAGTTTGTGCTGCTTTGTTAATGCCAAGAAGTAAAGAAGGAGTTGTGCTTGTTTTTCTGCAGTTAAGAATGCCATTTGTTTTACTGTGTCCAATTCCGCACCCAAGAATGTTCTTGTCTGGGACGGTATGAGTCTTGACTTTTTTAAATTGACTGTGTATCCCAGGGCTTGTAGTAAGCAAATGACTCTTTGTAAATCTGTTGTCAGCTTGCTTTTGTTGTCCGCTTGTAACAGGCAGTCATCCAGGTATGGTTAAATTTGGATTCCCTGTAGCCTGCAATGAGCGATTACTGATGCCAGGCATTTTGTGAATACTCTGGGCGCAGTAGATAAGCCAAAGGGCAATGCTGAGAATTGATAATGCTCTGATCCTGCAAGAAATCTGAGGTATCTTCTGCAATTTGGTCGTATGGGGGCGTGCAGGTATGCCTCCTTGAGATCTAGAGTTACCAGCCAACACTCCTTGCCCAGCATGGGAAGAAGTTGCTGTAGGGTCAGCATTTTGAATTTTGGTACAATGATGTATGTGTTTAAGACGGACAGGTCGAGAATAGGTCTCCAACTTTTCTCTTTTCTTGGTACTAGGAAGAGTCTGGAGTAGAATCCTTTGCCCTGTTGTGTTATTGGTACTCTTTCCACAGCTCTCATCTTTGTTAATTGAGCTATCTGCTTTAGAGCTTCTGTTTTTGATTTGGAGGTAGGTTTGGCATTCCTCTTTTACTGGTAAGGTGTGGAAGTGGAACCTGTAGCCTTGGTCTATGGTTTGCAAAATCCACTTGTCTTTTGTGATATAGTGCCAATTTTTGAAAATAAGGCTAACTTTCCGCCTAAAGGTGCTGCTATTTGCTCCCTGGTAGGCGGTGTCAGAGTCAAGTCACTGTGATTGTCCTGTTGCAGTGGCAGTGGTTGTGTCTGTGCCTCTCTGGTTATTGCCTTGCCACTGGCGTCCTCTATAGGCACCTCCTCTGGATTGATTTCTGCCTCTAGAGCGTCTATTCCTGCCTCTTTGAGATTTTGAGGAGTCTGGAAAGGACCAATTTGTGGCAGGCCAGTTCCTGCTAAACCTTGGGGGCTGAACCTGTAAGAAATCCTTAACTGTTTGTACAGATTTTGCCTTCTCTTCCATTTTCTTCATTACTTGCTGAGCAGGTGTACCAAATAGACTGGCCTTATCCATAGGAGCATCCAACAGCTTTGCTTTAACATGATCCGGCAAAACGTGTTCCTTCAACCATGCATGCCTTCTTATCACTGTGCCAGTCATGGCTGATCTAAATGAAGCCTCCAGTGCATCATAGCCACACTTTAAAGAATGGTTACTAACCTGCTGAATGTTATTCACCATTTCTAAAACATATTTCTTATCTAAGGAGTCATCAGAGGACAGTTTCTTAGTTAACTGATCAAGCATAAACTCTTGGTATTGGATCATGTGAAACTGACAGTTTAAAGCTCTAGCTGAGAGAGTAGCAGAGGTGTAAACTTTTTCCCCCTATCTCTCTAAGGACCTGGATTCCCTTTCAGAAGGGATAGGGTTTTTTGCTGAGGTCGAAGCTACTGCCTTAGGCCCCTGGGATATAGTCTCAGGGTCTGCAAGTGGGGCCTTGTATAGGTGGTGATGAGTGTCTGGCACCCTGTAAAATCTATCTGGTTTGGCAGGGGCTGGAGGTAAAGTATCAGGAGCAGTGCAAACATCATTAAATGCATCATCCACAACAGGCAGAACTGGAGGTATAGCTAAGGGCCTATGTTGTGGTAAGTGCAGAAGGGTCCTAAGCCTTTTTCTGGAATCTGAGAAATCTTGTCCCTGCCATTGGAATTGTTCTCTCATGGCATGTAAGGTTTCCCTGAAGGAAAATTCCTCTGGTGGAGAGGCAGATGGAATGGATTCTTCAGCATCGGAATCTTCATAAGTAGAAAAAGGAGCCTCTGGCTGATCTGTAATGTCTGAGTCATCCGAAGAATCATCAGAGGACACTGGCTCGGGGGGCTCTGCTCTAGGTCTCTTTTCTGGAGGCTGAGAGGCCCTGTCTGGGTGAGATTGGGATCCCCTAATTAAGGAGATTAAATCCTCTGCCAGAGTAAGCATTTGTGAACTAGAAGTGGGCCTATGTGAGGGTCTTAACAGGCACTGATTTAACAGTTTTGGCTGCTTTAGCCCTGGCAAAGGCCTTTATAGACATGGCTGCAGGAGGCCTAGCAGCACCACGTGCTGGGGTAGAGACATCCAAAGGGATGGTGTCAGATAATTCACTAGGAACCACAGTAGTAGGCAAAACTTCAGAGGCCGATTCAACTAAGGTAGCAGGAGCCTCAGTAGTAGTCATGGATTCGGCTGAAGATTGACCCGTTTTCGGTTTCGCCGAAACCGAGACACTCGCTTGCTTAACCGTGGTTTCGGCGAAACCGCGGACCGCGAGTGTCGGTCTTTTCTTTCGTTTTTAACAATTTGGGTAGTTGGTGGATCCGTCGGCATAATGTACGCAAAATCTGTGCCGAAAAACTGTTCAGCAAACTCCGACCGGCGCCTAAGTGTTCGTCGGTTGAAGGAAGCACAGGCTAAACAGGCTGCTACGTCGTGGTCTGGGCCTAAACAAGGTAGGCAGTAAGAGTGGAAATCTTTATGAGGTATTTGTTTCCCACAAGTTAAACAGTTATTTACTTTTTCTGACATCGGCTGAGGCAAGAAAGAGTCCCCAACGGGGTACTTAGCTTTTTAGAAGTCTTCGAAGTAGTATTCGGTAGTAGTAATCTCTGGATCTGACCGACCGGCACTTGCGAACAGCTTCTGCTTCGGGCGCCACGCGGCAAGAAAGACTGAGGAAAATGGCGTCGGCTGATGCCTTTATACCCAAAGACCAGCAGAGATGACGTCGGGTGAAGTGCGACATCAGCCGAACCCAGACTTTGGAATCCGGCCGACCGAAGGGCTGCCTGACGACAGGACAACCCATTTGTTATGACTGCAGATGCATCCTTGAAGGACATCAGAAAATTCAGAATCCTGGTCAGAAGTATCATAAGCAAACTCAGTCCTAGGTCTCTTAGAGGGGGAAGGTTGGCTTCCCCTGATTAAGGTAATAAGGTCTTCAGCCATTCTTATCATTTTTTTTTTAGGCATAGAGGCCTGACCATGCGGTCTGGGCGTCAGCATGGTTCGAGTTTTAGGCCTTGAAGAAGAAGATGGCATCGGTTTAATGTGCAAGTCAGTAGGCCTGAATACACCCTCAGAAGCTGGTGCCTGCACAGCGGCTCCGGACCCATCCAAGGTAGAGACATCCGCAGGTTCCACAGTTGAAGCATCTTGCAACATACCGGACGCCGAATGGGTCTTAGTAGGGACTGCGAATCTGAAGTAGCGGGTATCAGGGGCTGCAAAAGCGCCTCGCTGAGTACCGGCGAACTGGCGACTGGTTTAGGAGAAGCGTCGTCGGAAGCTTTGGACCTAGGCGGCCTGTCTCTGTCTTTATCTTTGTGTTTTTTCAGAATGTCAGTAGTCGGATGGCTTACCGAAGACATATCAGGATAACTGAACCGAGCACCAAAATATTTAGCAGCGAAAATATACTGACGACGGATAGTCCGTGGTTTAAATAAGTCACATAACCGACAGCAAGGTACGTCGTGGTCAGGGCTTAGGCAAGGAATACAGTACAAATGAAAATCTTTATGAGGTATTTGCTTTCCACAAGTAATGCAATTATTTACTTTTACTGACATCGGTTTAGAGTAAGAAAAAGTTTCCCCAACGGGGTACTTAGCTTTTAGTTGAAGACTTCAGTTCTGAAACTCGAAAACGAAAATTTCAGGAATCGGCCGACTGGCACTTGCGAACTGCTTCTGCTTCGGGCACCGCACGGCAAGAACGACTGATGTAATGGCGTCGGCTGCATGTTTTATACCCCCTGACGACCTGACGTCATGGAAGAAGGGACAGCAACCGACGCAAGACCCAAGACTTTGTTAATCAGGCCGACTGAGGGCTACTGCAAGCAGATAACCCAAATGTGATGACTGCAACAGTGAAACACGAAGAACATCATGCAGCTGACGCCATTCCATCAGTTTTTCTTGTCCCAGATGTTAGGTGCCTCCACAAAGGGAAGCAACTGTATGTTATGGTACCTCTCCAACAAAAAGCAAATACACCATAAAGCATAAATACACCAAAAATAATGAAAGGTAGAGACAAGAGAAGTCAGGGGGCTGGAGGAAGGGTAAAGTACAGTTTTGTACCTACCATTAATGTAGATGTTCGAGTGCTCATACAGCTGCAGTCATTACAGATGGGTTATCCTGCCGTCAGGCGGGTCCTCGGTCGGCCGAATTCCAAAGTCTAGGTCCGGCGTCGGTTGTCGTCGCTTCTTCCCTGACGTCAGTGCGGCAGGGGTACAAAAGAGGCAGCCGACGCCATTTTCTTCAGTTTTTCTTGCCCCAGATGTCAGGTGCCCCCAGAAGAAAGGCAAAACATAATGTTATGTAAACATGCAATATGGAATAATCAAAAAACAGTAGTTGCAAGCAAATACACCATAAGAGAATACCCCAAAAAGGTTGTATGATAAGGTGTTTGTCATAAGGCCTGTTCTAAGAGGGGATGGAGGGGGGGTAGCCTGGACTGCAGCTGTATGAGCACTCGAACATCTACATTTATGGTAGGTACAAAACTGTACTATGTTCATCGTGCATACAGCTGCAGTCATTACAGATGGGAAGAATCCCAAAGCTAAGTAAGGGTGGTAGGCACTAAGTGGAACTAGGAGGAGCGAGGATGCCCTGCAAGACTGCAGTGGCAAAACCCGCTCTAGATTTAGAGTATAGTGGAAGGTGATGGTGCTTGGAGAAATTGTGCACTGAACTCCAAGTGGCTGCTTCCAAAATGTCCTTGGTAGGGACCCCCCGAGGAAAGCTGCAGAGGTAGCTGTGGCCCTGGTGGAGTGGGATCTGATGCATGCAGGCACAGTTTTTCCATGAAATGAGTAACAAAAGCATATGCAGTGGGCTATCAATTTTGAAATTGTCTGTTTGGAAATAGCCTTTCCTTGAGCACCTGTAGCATAGGACACAAAGAGTTGCTCAGATTTCCTGAATGGCTTTGTCCTGTCTAAATAATAAAGTTGTCTGTGAATGTCCAAGGAATGTAGTAGTATTTCCCCTTTGTTTTGTGGATTTGGATAAAAGGTAGGTAAGTGGATAGTCTGATTCAAAGCTACAGTGGATACTACCTTTGGCATAAAGGTAGGGTTGGTTCGTAAGGAAACTCTGTCCTGATGGAAAATGATGAATGGTTGCACAGCCATGAGGGCCTGTAGCTCCGAAACCCTGCGTCCTGAGGTGATAGCCAGAAGACAGGCTGTTTTCCATGACAAGTACTGTAGTTCTGTTGAAGAAGCTGGCTCAAAGGGAGGAAGGGTTAGCTTTGCCAATATGAAGTTGAGGTCCCAAGCAGGGACTGGTGGTTTCCTTGGGAGTTTTATATTTTTTGCCCCTCTGAGGAACTGCCTTAAGAGAGGATGTGAGAATAAAGGAGGATCTGTGTTGTATTGTGCAGAAATGGCTGAAGCGTGGATCTTGATGGAGGAGAAGGAAAGTCCACTATTTAACATCTCAGCTAGGTACTGTAAAATTTGAGGTGTATTTATTACCCAAGGATTCTGGCCCTTTTCTAGATTCCAGGCACAAAATCGTTTCCATTTGGCAGAGTAGGCTTTTCTAGTAGAAGGTCTTCTGGCCTCCAAGATGACATCCTGCACCTCCTTGGAGAGGAGAGTCTGTTGCGAAATCAAGGAATTCTCCATGCAGCTAAATTTAGGGTTTTGAGCTGACTGTAAAGAGCTTTGTAGTTGTGCTGGGACAGCAGAAGAGGGACGAGAGGTAGGATCCATGGTGGGGAATGTGTCAGGCTCTTCAGGAGCGGATACCAGTGTTGTCTTGGCCAGTCTGGAGCAATGAGAATCATTTGCGGCCTTCTCTACTCTGGCTTTTAACAGAACTTTAGGCAGTAGAGGAAGAGGCGGGAAGGCATAAACTGTCAATGTTGTCCAATTGAAAGAGAGTGCGTCCACTTTCCAGGCCTGTGGATGATAGGTCCTTGAACAAAATTTTTTCAACTGGTAATTTCTGTGGGTAGCAAACAGATCTATGTCTGGCTGTCCCCATGCCTGAGTTATCTTTGTGAAAACTTGAGGCTGCAACTTCCATTCGTGTGGATCTGTCATATTTCTGCTTAGGTTGTCTGCCAGTGTGTTGTCCTTCCCTGGCAGGAATTGTGCCTGTAGTTGAATTTGCAATTCCAGTGCTGTGTTCCATAGGGTCATGGCTTGCCTGCACAGGGGGTATGAATGAGCTCCCCCGTTTGTTTATGTACCACATCACTGTGGTGTTGTCTGTCCTTATCAATAGCTGGCCTGGATGCAGTAGGTCTTTGAAGGTCATAATAGCATTTTGCACGGCTAGCATTTCCTTTTGGTTGATGTGTAGGTGGCTTCTCTTTTTGGGACCATTTTCCCTGAATGCACTGATCTGCCATGTGTGCTCCCCAGGCGTAGTCTGAGGCGTCTGTTGTGATGATTTGAGTTGCTTGAGGTACACAGAAAGGGAGACCTGTGTTTCTTTGGCATGCTTGAGCCCACCACAAAAATTCCTTTTGAAGGCATGGAATGAGTGGTATAATTGTTTCCAAGCTGTGGCTGTGTTGAGACCATAAGTTTTTTAGGTACCACTGAAGCTTCCTCATATGCAGCTTTGCACATGGGATTAGTAGGATGCAAGATGCCATGAATCCCAGAGCCTGCAGGAGTTTCCTTGCAGTTAGGCTGGTGAAAGTTGCCATTTTGCTGAAGTATTGAGACAGTTGCCCTTGTTTGTCTGGCGTGAGGTAGGCCATCTGGGTGGTTTTATTCAAGCTGGCACCCAGGAAAATTATTTGTTGAGAGGGTATTAGTTTTGATTTATTTTTGTTGACTGTGTATCCCAGGAAGTTTAACAGTTTTATTACAAACGCCAGGTGCTGCAATAGTATATCCTTGCTGTCCGCTTGGATCAGGCAGTCGCCCAGATATGGGTAGATTTGTATTCCTTGTGGTCTGCGGAAGGCGATTACTGATGCCAGGCATTTCGTAAACACTCTGGACGCAGTAGATAAGCCAAAGGGCAATGCAGAGAATTGGTAATGGGTTGAACCTGCAAGAAATCTGAGGTATCTTCTGCAATCTTGTCTGATAGGGACATGCAGGTATGCCTCCTTGAGGTCCAATGTTACCAGCCAAGACTCCTTGCCCAGCATGGGAAGAAGCTGCTGTAATGTGAGCATCTTGAATTTTGGCACCTGTAGATATGTGTTTAGGATGGATAGGTCTAAGATAGGTCTCCAATCTTTGTCTTTCCTTGGTACCAGGAATAGTCTGAAATAAAACCCTTGACCTTGTTCTTTTGCAGGTACCTCTTGAATCGCTTTCATGTCCATGAGAGCGGAAATTTGTTTTTGTGCCTCTGCCCTTTGATTTTGTGGCAGGTTTGGCATGCCTCTCATTTTTGGAAGGGTGTGAAAGTGGAACCTGTAGCCTCTGTCTATAATGTCCAGAATCCATTTGTCCTTTGTAACAATATGCCAATTTTTTGAGAATGCCAGTTTTCCGCCTAAAGGTGCTGCCATTAAAGCTTTGCTTGGCAGGTGTAGGGGGAAGTTATTGTGTCTGTTTTCTAAATGACTGATCTATCTTCTCCACCTCTTAGGGTTGGTGCTTGCCACTGTCTGGCTCTGTAAGATCCTTGAGGTTGCCCTCTACCCCTTGGGCGCCTGTATCTGCCCCTTTGAGGTCTATCCTTGGCTGGAAAGGACCAATTTCTTGAAGGCCAGTTTCTGTTGAAACGTGGAGGTTGTACCTGCAGGAAATCTTTCACTGTTTGCATTGATTTCGCTTGTTCCTCCATTTTCTTTAGTACCTCCTCAGCTTTAACACCAAACAATACATCCTTTTGAAGAGGTGCATCTAATAATTTAGCTTTGACATGATCTGGTAAGGTTTGCTCTTTGAGCCAAGCATGCCTACGTATAACAGACCCCGTAACAGCAGCTCTACATGAGGCCTCTAAGGATTCAAAACCACATGTAAGCATTTGAGAACTAGAAGAGGGCCTGGTTGTGGGGGGTTTAACAGGCACTGTCTTAGTAGTCTTGGCTGCTTTAGCCCTGGCGAAGGCCTTAATGGACATGGCTGCTGGAGGCCTAGCAGCACCACGTGCTGGGGTAGAGACATCCAAGGGAATGGTGTCTGATAAGTCAGTGGCAACCACCGTAGTGGATAAAATTTCTGAGGCCGATTCAAGAGTGGTAGCAGGGGCCTCAGTTGTAGATAGGTTCAGCTGTACTTTGATCAGTTTTCTCGGTTTCGGCCGAAACCGAGACACTCGCGGTTTGCTTAACCATGGTTTCGGCCGAAACCGGACCGCGAGTGTCGGTCTTTATCTTTGCGTTTTTGGCAGATTGGGTAGTCGGAGGATCCGACGGCATAATGTACGCAAAATCAGAACCGAAAAACTGTTCTGCAAACTCCGACCGACGCCTAAGCGTTCGTCGGTTGAAAGAAGCACAGGCGAACAGGCTGCTACGTCGTGGGCTGGGCCTAAACAAGGCAGACAATAAGAGTGGAAATCTTTATGAGGTATTTGTTTCCCACAGGTTAAACAATTATTAACTTTTTCTGACATCGGCTGAGGCAAGAAAGAGTCCCCAACGGGTACTTAGCTTTAGAAGTCTTCAAGTAGTATTCGTAGAAGTAATCTCTGGATCCGACCGACCGGCACTTGCGAACAGCTTCTGCTTGCGCCACGGCAAGAAAGACTGAGGAAAATGGCGTCGGCTGATGCTTTTATACCCGAAGACCAACAGAGATGACGTCGGGTGAAGTGCGACATTAGCCGAAGCCGGACCCGGACTTTGGAATCCGGCCGACTGAAGGGCTGCCTGACGACAGGACAACCCAGTTGTTATGACTGCAGATGCATCCATGAAGGACATCCACATTGCAAGGTATGTTTACCCACTTGCTCTGCACCATGCAACAAATCCTGCAACTCTTTCAAATCTGGTTGTTCTGGTTGTGTCATTTTGCTTTTCAACTGAGATAGCAAAAACTGTTGATACTTTAACATATGGAATTGACAATTTAATGCCCTCATGGTTAAAGTGGCCGAGGTATACACCTTTTTCCCCCACCTTTCTAATGCTCTGGAATCTCTCTCTGAAGGTAATGGGTTTTTAGCAGTAGAGGCCTTAATTCCCTTGGGACCCTGTGAAATAGTTTCTGGGTCAGCAGTATGGCTTTTATATAGGAACTGGTGAGAATGAGGAACCCGGTAATACCTGTCTGGTTTAACAGGAGCTGGGGGTAAAGAATCTGGATTAAGGCTGGCTTCTGTGTACACATCATCCAAAATATCTAAAACAGGAGGGATAGCCAGGGGCCTATGCTGGTGGAGCAGTAGAAATTCCCTGAGCCTTTTCTTGGAATCTGAGTAATCTTGGCCTTCCCAGTGAAAGTGTTCCCCTCAATGTATGCAGGGTTTCCCCAAAAGAGTAGTCCTCAGGGGAGGAGACCGAGGGAATAGACTCCTCAGCATCAGAGTCTTCGAAAGGGGAATAGGCGTAATCCTGGTCCTCAGAGTGTTCTGAGGTAATAGAAGCTTGATCTAAGGAAGGGTAGTCTTCCTCTAATCTGGGTCTTTTGTCAGAGGGGGGGTTGAGAACCCCTGATAAGAGTAATTAAATCCTCAGCCATTTTAAGCATCTGCTTTTTAGGCATGGGGCCTTAAGAGGAGGTCTGAGGACCCTGTTTTTTGGTTTTCATGGCTGCCTTAGATTTAGTGAAAGATTTAATAGAGAAGGAGGAAGGCCTGAAGACGCTTTGAGAAATGGCAGGCCTGTGTAAATTCTGAGTTTCCCCGCCAAGAGTGGCGTCGGTATCTGCAGTAGGAATGGGAACAGAGGAACCTGCGACCTCGGGTACTGTAGTCACCGGTAATGTAGTGTCATCGGTACTCAGGGGCTGCGTAGGCACCTCGCTGGGAACCGGAGAACCGGTAGTCGGCCTAAGCGTGGTCTCAGTAGTCGGTGCGGACCTTGGATGTCGGTCCTTATCTTCGCATCTTTTGCTCAAAACTGGAGTCGGAGTATCCGACGACATGATATAATTAAATTTTTTGCCAAAATAATGAAGGGAGAACTCCGCCCGGCGCTTAATAGTGCGCTTGTTGAATCTAGCACAAAAACGGCAGGCCGAGACGTCGTGGTCTGGGCCTAAGCAAGGTATACAGAAAGAGTGGAAATCCTTATGTGGTATTTGCTTCCCACAAGAAATGCAATTATTAACATTGTCTGACATCGGTCTGAGGCAAGAAAAGTTTCCCCAACGGGGTACTTAGCTTTCAAGAAGACTTCGGCTGAAATACTTTCGTAAATCTCAGGAGCTGGCCGACCGGCACTTGCTAACTGCTTCTGCTTCGGGCACCGTGCGGCAAGAAAGACTGAAGAAAATGGCGTCGGCTGCCTCTTTTGTACCCCTGCTGCACTGATGTCAGGGAAGAAGCGACGACAACCGACGCCGGACCTAGACTTTGGAATTCGGCAGACCGAGGACCCACCTGACGGCAGGATAACCCATCTGTAATGACTGCAGCTGTATGCACGATAAACATCCAGGACTGCAACAGTGAATACACTAGAACATCTACATTTATGCTAAGTGTACATAACAGTACTATGTTCTTCGTGTTTCACTATTGCAGTCATCACATTTGGGTTGATTCCCAAAGCTAAGGAAGGGAGGAGGAAGTTGGAGAGCATTAGGGCCAGCTATTAAGCCCTGCAACACTGCAGTGGCAAAACCAGCTCTGGATTTAGAAAAAATAGGCATGTGGTAATGCTTAGTGAAGGTATGTACAGAGCTCCAGGTAGCAGCTTCTAGGATGTCCCTGGTAGGGACACCTCTGAGAAAGGCTGTAGAGGTAGATGCAGCCCTGGTGGAATGTGATCTTATCCCGTGTGGGGTAGGTTTTCCATGGTGCTTATAGCAGAAATTAATGCAATAGGCTATCCATTTGGAAATGGTTTACTTTAAAATGGCATTCCCCACTGCCCCTGCAGCAAAGCCAACTAGCAGCTGCTCAGATTTTCTGAGAGGCTTAGTCCTGTCCAAATAAAATCTAAGTTGTCTGTACACGTCCAAAGAGTGCATCATTCGTTCTCCTTTATTTTGTGGATTCGGGAAAAAGGTCAGACAAATGAATGGACCGATTAAGGGCCACACTAGACACCCCCTTGGGCATAAAGGAAGGATTGGTCCTGAGGGAAACCCTGTCCGCATGGGACATAATGAAGGGCTCCACTGCCATGAGGGCCTGTAATTCAGACACTCTTCTTGCTGAAGTGATGGCTAGAAGGATGGCTGTTTTCCAAGAAAGGAATTTCAACTCTGCAGTTGCAGCTGGCTCAAAAGGATGGAAAGTGAGCTTTTCCAATACAAAGTTAAGGTCCCAGGCTGGAGCAGGGGCTCTCCTAGGGGGTCTTAAATTTTTGGCCCCTCTGAGGAATTGCTTTAGCAGGGGGGTGAGAGAAGAAGGGTGGTTCGGTATTATAACGAGTTGAAATGGCAGAGGCATGAATTTTAATTGACGAGAAGAATAGGCCTTTGTGGAGCATTTCTGTTAAGTACTGAAGAATATAATGTAAGATGGGCACCATTGTGCCCATCTCTTGAGTCTGGCTCCGGGAACCATATCTTTTCTACTTTTCAGCATAAGATTTTCTAGTACTAGGCCTCCTTGCCTCCAGAATGACATCTAGCACCTGCTTACTGAGGGATGCTATTGGAGAGCTCAATTAATTAGCCAGGCTGCAAGGTTCAGGGTTTGAAACTGAGGGTGCAGAATCTGGCCCACCTGCTGGGACAGCAGAGAAGGGGTCTGAGGCAGGTGCCATGGTTCACTGCAAGGAAAAGTCTGCAAGCCCTGGGGTTCATGGCCTCTTGCATTCTACTAATTCCATATGCAAGACTGCATATGAGGAAACTACAACGGTATCTAAAAAGCCTATGGTGTCAACATTCCTCAGGACCTGGAATCAATGACTCCTATCATTCCTTGTATAAAGACAGAGTTCCTTTGGCATGCTACAACAACAAGGGGTTCCCTTTCACTCTACCCCCTGCAGCCCAAACCCTAACAACATATGCATCAGACTATGCATGGGAGGCTCACTTGGCAGGGCAGTGCATTCATTCATGCAAGAGGCCATGAACCCCAGGGCTTGCAGAATTTTCCTTGCAGATAGCTGGGTCTTTGTGGCCAGTAGTTTGAAGTAGGTTGTCAAATAAACTTGTTTCTCAGGAGTGAGGAAAGCCATCTGGGAAGTTGTATTCAAGCTTGTTCCCAGGAATACAATTTGTTAGCAGGGTACTAGGTGAGATTTCTTTTTGTTTATGGTGTACCCCAGTGAGTTTAGAAGTTTCTTTACGAATGCCAAATGTTTAATAACAATTCCTGGCTTTCTGCCTGAATCAGACAATCGTCCAAGTAAGGGTATATTTGAATATTTCTCTGCTTGCAAAATGCAATGGCTGGAGCTAGACACTTTGTGAATACCCTGGGCGCAGAAGATAAGCCAAAGGGAAGTGCAGAGAACTGACAGTGCATGGAGCCTGCCCTGAAGCGTAGGTATTTCCTGCAAGATTCCCTTACTGGAATGTGCAGGTAAGCTTCCTTTAAGTCTAAGGTTCCCAACCAGGCATCTTTACCTAGCATAGGAGGCAGTTGTTGAAGTGTTAGCATTTTGAATTTTGGGATTACCAAAAAAGTGTTTAGAATAGAGAGGTCCAGGATATGATGCCAGGAGCTGTCTTTTCTGGGTACCAGGAAAAGTCTTGAATAAAAACCTTGTCCCTTTTCTTCTGCTGGGACAGGTTGAATAGCCCTGATACTTAGAAGAGAGAGAACCTGCTGTTGAGCCTCTGCCCACTGATTTGGGGGTAGGTCTGGCCAACCGTTTGGGGTTGATGGGGTGTGGAAGTGGAATCTGTATCCTTGGGAAACTATATTCAAAACCCATTTGTACTGGGTAATGAATTCCCAGTTTTTTGCATGTAGGGCAAGCTTTCCTCCTAAGGGAGCAGGCAGCTGAGCAGGGCTTGGAAGGGCTAAGGTTAAGTCATTGTGCCATTTTCCCCATAGGGGGGTGTCTTACTACTCCCTGCTTTGGAAGTGGGAGCCCCACACTGCTTAGGCCTGTCTGTGCGTTGCCTGAGACTGTAATCTAGGTGGTCTGCTGGGTTTGGACTGAGAAGGCCTGGAAGAGGCTGGAAATGACCAGTTCTTTGAAGGCCAATGTCTACTAAATCTGGGAGGCTGTACTTGCAGGAAATCTTTAACAGTTTGCACAGATTTAGCTTTTTCCTCCATCTTTTTGAGGACAACTTCTGCTTTGTTGACAAACAGGCGGTCTTGGTTTAAGGGAGCATCCAGTAATTTAGCTTTAACATGATCTGGCAAGTTTTGCTCCTTAAGCCAAGCATGCCTAAGTACAGACCCAGTGACAGCAGCCCTGCAAGATGCTTCTCAAGAGTCAAACCCACATTGCAAAGTATGTTTACCAACTTGTTCTGCAGAATGCATTAAATCCTGCAATTCTTTGTGTTCAGTGCAGTCAGGAATCAGCATCATTTTCTGTTTAAGTAGTCCCATAATATGCTGCTGGTACTTTAACATATGAAACTGGCAATTTAAAGCCCTAATGGCCTAAGTAGCAGAGACATATATACCTTTTTACCCAATCTGTCCAAGTCTCTAGAATCTCTATCAGAAGGGGTAGGGTTTTTGGCAGCAGTAGCCTTAATGCCCTTTGGTCCTTGGGAAATGGTCTCTGGATCCGCAGTAGGATTCTTGAAGAGGAACTTGTGAGAGTCAGGTACTCTGTAATACCTATCAGGTTTTCAGGGAGCTGGAGGTCAAGTGTCTGGGGAAAGGCTAGATTCCAAGAAGGCATCATCTACAATGTCCAGAATAGGAGGGATAGCTAAAGGCCTGTGTTGAGGGAGGAGTAAGAATTCCCTAAGCCTCTTTTTGGAGTCAGAATAATCCTGGCTTTCCCAGCGTAAATGCTCCTTAAGAGTGTGCAAGGTTTCACCAAAAGAAAAATCCTCTGGAGGGGAAGCAGAGGGAACAGAATCCTCTGCATCAGAATCCTCATAGGTAGATAGGGGCAAATCCTGGTAATCAGAAGAAACAGAAAAGTACAGTTGTGTACACTTACCATAAATGTAGATGTTCGAATGTATTCACTGTTGCAGTCATTACATTTGGGGTAATCTGCTGGCAGGTTGCCCTCAGTCGGCCTGAATAACAAAGTCTTGGGTCCTGCATCGGTTGCTGTCACATCTTCCATGACGTCAGGTCGTCAGGGGTTTACAACATGCAGCCGACGACATTTTAATCAGTTTTTCTTGCCCTAGATGTCACGTGCCCCCCAAATGAGGAGCAAAAATATATATAAACTGTAAATATATAAATGCACCTTAGAAACATAAAATTTACCTCAACTAAAAGAAAATACACCACAAAGGCTTCTGAGTATAGTGAAGGAAAGAAAAGGTATAGAATGGGGGATGGCGGGTGGGTAACCCGGACTGCAACAGTGAATACACTCGAACATCTACATTTATGGTAAGTGTACACAACTGTACTATGTTCTTCGTGTTTCACTGTTGCAGTCATTACATTTGGGTAGAATCCCAAAACTATGGATGGGAGGATGGAACTAAACAGCATTAGGGGCAGCTATAAGGCCCTGCAGGACTGCAGTGGCAAAGCCTGCCCTGGATTTAGAGAAGAGAGGTAAATGGTAATGCTTTGTGAACGTATGAACAGAGCTCCAAGTAGCAGCTTCTAAAATGTCTTTGGTTGGGACCCCTCTGAGAAAAGCTGATGAAGTAGAGGAAGCCCTGGTGGAATGGGATCTGATCCCCTTGGGCACAGGTTTACCATGGTGCAAATAGCAGAAACGAATGCAGTGGCTTATCCATTTAGAAATAGTCTGCTTTGACATAGCCTTCCCCTCTGATCCTGTAGCAAATGCTACCAGTAGTTGCTCAGACTTTCTTAGAGATTTTGTCCTGTTTAAGTAGAATCTTAGTTGTCTGTGTACATCCAATGACTGTAGAATCCGCACCCCCTTGTTTTGCGGATTTGGGAAAAAAGATGGCAGGTGAATGGTCTGGTTTAACAGCTACACTGGATACCACCTTAGGCATAAAAGAAGGATTGGTCCTGAGGGCCACCCTGTCCAGGTAAAATATAATGAAAGGCTCCACTGCCATGAGAGCCTGTAGTTCTGAAACTCCTCTTGCTGAAGTGACTGCCAAAAGAAAAGCTGTCTTCCAAGATAAAAATTTTATATCCGCAGTAGCTGCTGGTTCAAAAGGAGGCAGGGTGAGTTTTTCCAGCACAAAATTGAGGTCCCATGCAGGAGTACGTGTTCTCCTGGGAGGCCTTAAATTTTTGGCCCCTCTGAGATGATGTTTAAGCAGTGGATGAAAAAAGAGGGGAGGCTCTGTGTTGTAATGAGCTGAGATATCAGAGACATGGATTTTTACTGAAGAAAAAGATAGGCCCTTGTCAAGCATCTCAGTTAAGTATTGTAAAATCTGAGGCATGTTGGGCTTTGCTGTCTCTATTCCTTGTGCTTGGTTCCAAGCACAGAATTTCTTCCATTTATCAGCATAAGATTTTCTAGTACAAGGCCTTCCGGCTTTCAAAATGACATCCACCACAGGTTTACTGAGAGGTGCAGTTTGAATAATTAGTTGATTAGCCATGCTGCAAGATTCAGAGTTTGGAGCTGAGTGTGCAGAATTTGATAGTTCTGCTGAGAAAGTGGATGAGGTGTTTGAGGCAAGTACCACGGAGGACGGTGTGACATATTCCTTAGAAGTGGGTACCAGTGCTGGCGAGGCCAGTCCGGAGCAATTAGGATCATTTTTGTTTTTTCCTGTTTGACTTTTAGTAAGACCTTGGAGAGTAGAGGCAGAGGGGGAAAGGCATAAACTGATAGGTTTTTCCAACTGAAGGATAGAGCATCCACTTTCCATGCTTTTTTTGTGATGATTTCTTGTGCAGAATTTGTCCAACTGATAGTTTTCGGGAGAGGCAAATAGATCTATGTCTGGGCTCCCCCATTTCTGTGTTAACATGCTGAAGATTTGTGGATCCAGTTTCCATTCATGTGGGTCCATAAGATTTCTGGTTAAGTCTTCTGCCAGAGTATTTTGCTTTCCTGGCAGGAATTGAGCTTGAAGATGAATTTGGTAAGTCAAGGCTGTGTTCCACAAGGCCATGGCTAGTCTGCAAAGGGGGTAGGAATGTGTACCCCCCCCTGCTTGTTTATGTACCACATAACGCTGGTGTTGTCCGTCTTTATCAGCAGTTGTCCTGGATGAAGTAAGTCAGAGCATTCTGAACAGCTAGCATTTCTTTCTGGTTGATATGCAGATGCATTAGGTTTGGGCTCCATTTGCCCTGAATGCATCTCCCTGCCAGATGGGCCCCCCAAGCATAGTCTGATGCGTCTTGTCGTTAGAGTTTGGGTAGCAGGGGGTAGAGTGAATGACAGTCCCTTGTTTTGGTGACATGTCTCTGCCCACCAAAGAAACTCCTGTTGTAGGCAGGGAATGAGAGGAATCATTGTTTCCAGGCTGTGAAAATGTTGACTCCATAAACTTTTAAGGTACCACTGAAGTTTCCTCATATGCAGTCTCGCATATGGAATTAGTAGAATGCAGGATGCCATGAACCCCAAAGCCTGCAGAATTTGTCTTGCAGATAACTGGGTTTTTGTTGCCATTTGCTTGAAGTATGTTGTCAATTGTCTTTGTTTGTCTGGCGTGAGGTAAGCCATCTGGGCAGTTGTATTCAAGCTTGCACCCAGGAATGTAATTATTTGAGAGGGTACCAGTTTGGATTTCTTTTCGTTTATGGTGTACCCTAGGCATGCTAGAAGCCTTTTTACAAATGCCAGATGCTGAAGAAGAGTGTCCTTGTCCTCTGTTTGAATGAGACAATCGTCTAGATAAAGATAAATTTGAATGTTTTTTGTCTGCAGAATGCAGTTACTGGTGCCAGGCACTTTGTAAAGACCCTGGGCACAGTAGATAAGCCAAAGGGCAATGCAGAGAATTGGTAATGCAAAAAAACCTGCTTTGAAGTGGAGGTATCTTCTGCATGAATCCCTTACTGGGACATGCAGATATGCCTCTTTTAAGTCTAAAGTTACTAACCAAGCATTCTTGCCTAGCATAGGCAGTAGCTGTTGTAAAGTCAGCATTTTGAATTTTGGGATGTCCAGGAACGTGTTCAGAATCGATAAGTCCAGTATTGGACGCCATGAATAGTCTTTTCTGGGTACCAGGAAAAGTCTTGAATAAAATCCTTGTCCTTTTTCCTTTTCTGGTACCAGTTGAATAGTCCACATATCCATGAGGGACATAACTTGTTTTTGGGCCTCTGCCCACTGGTTTTGTGGCAGATCCGGCCATCCATTTGGAATTGGCAAAGTATGGAAATGAAATCTGTACCCCTGGGATACTATGTTTAATACCCACTTGCCCTGGGTAATTAACTGCCAATGCTGAGCATGAAGTGATAGTTTTCCCCCCAAGGGGGCTGCCAAAAGATAGGTGCTTGGAGATGACAGAGGGAAGTCATAGAGACTGCTTACTGTAGGATTGTGCTTTGTTTCCTCCAATTTTGGAGGTGGATGCACCCCATTGCTTTGACCTGTAAGAACCCTGTGATTGATATCTGGAGCCTTTTGAGCTCCTGGGTTTGCCCTGACTGGCTCTGTTGCACACAGGAAAAGGACCAATTATTAGTAGGCCAGTGCCTACTGAACCTGGGAGGCTGCACTTACAAGAAATCTTTTACAGTTTGCATAGATTTAGCTTTGTCTTCCATTTTCTTTAAAACCTCTTCTGCCTTATTACTAAACAGAGTATCATGCTGTAAAGGGGCATCCAACAATTTAGCTTTAACATGATCAGGCAGATTTTGCTCCTTGAGCCAGGCATGCCTTCTAATCACAGATCCAGTAACGGCAGCCCTACAAGAGGCCTCCAAATAATCAAAACCACATTGCAAAGTATGCTTTCCAACCTGTTCTGCTGAATGCAATAAATCCTGTAACTCTATTTTCCACATAATCAGAAATCAACATCATTTTCTGTTTCAGTAAGCTCATAACATGCTGTTGATATTTAAGCATATGAAATGGACAGTTTAAAGCCCCGATTGCCAAGGTTGCAGATGTATAAACCTTCTTACTCCATCTATCCAGCGCCCTGGAATCTCTATGAGAAGGGGTAGGATTTTTGGCTGTAGAAGTCTTAACACCCTTGGGACCCTGAGAAATAGTCTCTGGATCAGCAGCAGGATTTATGAAAAGAAATTTGTGGGAGTCAGGAACCCTGTAATATCTGTCTGGCTTACTATGAGCCGGAGGGCAGGGAATCAAGAGCTATGCTTGAGTCCGAGAACACATCAACAATGTCTAATACAGGAGGTATTGCCAAAGGAACCGCTGATCAAGGTAATTAAATCCTCAGCCATTTTGATCATCTGTTTTTTAGGCATAGGGGCGTGAGCATGTGGCTCATGCATCAGTTTTTAGACACAGAAGTTGTTTATGACCTTGTTTTTGTTGCTGGCGTCGGTTTAATGTAAAAATGTTGAGGCCTGAAAACACCCTCAGAAGCCAGTGCCTGCTCAGCGGCTCCAGACCCACCCAAGGTTCAATACTTTGCGAATCTCGTGGCATACGGGACTCCGAATGGGTCTCAGAAGAGGCCTGCGACTCAAAAGTAGCGGGCATCAGGGGTTGCGAAAGCGCCTCACTGAGTACCGGCGGACCGGCGACTGGCTTAGGAGAAGCTTCGTCGTCGGTTTTGGACCTCGACGGTCTGTCTCTGTCTTTTTCCTTGCATTTTTTGTGAACTCTGGTAGTCGGATTGCTAACCGACGACATTTCAGGGTAGTTAAATCTTGATCCAAAATAATTCGAAGCAAAAATATACCGACGCTTTAGTGCATTGGTTAAATTTAGCACAAAACCGACAGCAAGGCACGTTGTGATCAGGGCCTAGGCAAGGAATACAGTACAAATGAAAATCCTTATGAGGTATTTGCTTCCCACAAGTAATGCAATTATTAACTTTTACTGACATCGGTAAGGAGCAAGAAAAAGTTTCCCAACGGGGTACTTAGAAAATTTCAGGAGTCAGCCGACTGGCACTTGCGAACAGCTTCTGCTTTGGGCACCGCGCGGCAAGAAAGACTGGTTAAAATGGCGTTGGCTGCATGTTTTATACCCCTGACGACCTGACGTAATTGGAAGAGGAGACAGCAACCGACGCAGGACCCAAGACTTTGTTATTCAGCCTGACTGAGGGCAACCTGCCAGCAGATTATCCCAAATGTAAGGACTGCAACAGTGAAACACGAAGAACATTATCAGATTCCTGATCAGAAGAATCAGAAGGAAAATCAGTTCTAGGTCCCTTAGAGGGGGAGGGGAGGCTGGTTTCCCTTAATTAAGGTAATAAGGTCTTCAGCCATTCTAAGCATTTGTTTTTTAGGCATATGGGCCTGAGCATGCGGTCTGGACGTCTGTTTCCTAGGCGTGGGTCGAGATTTAGGCCTACAGGAAGAAGGTGGTGGTTTAAAATGCAAGTCTGTAGGCCTGAATACACCCCTCAGAAGCCGGTGCCTGCACAGCGGCTCCGGACCCATCCAAGGTAGAGACATCTGCAGGTTCCAGAGTAGAAGAAGCATCTCGCGACATACTGGACTCCAAATGGGTCTCAGTAGAGGCCTGCAAATCTGAAGTAGCAGGTATCAGAGGCTGCAAAACCACGTCACTGAGTACCGGCAGACTGACGACTAGCTTAACGGAAGCGTTGTCGGCAGTTTTGGACCTATGCGGTCTGACTCTGTTTTATTATTACGTTTTTCAGAATATCGGTAGTCGGATGGCTTACCAAAGCCATTTCTGGATAGTTATACCGAGTACCAGAATAATTTGCTGCAAATATAGACAGACGACAAATAGTTCGGGGGTTGAGCAAGGCACAAAACCGACAGCGAGGGACGTTGTGGTCTGGGCCTAAGCAAAGAATGCAGTACAAATGAAAATCTTCATGAGGTATTCGCCTTCCGCAAGTAATACAATTGTCAACTTTTATTAACATCGGTTAAGAGCAAGAAAAAGGATCCCCAATGGGATACTTAGCTTTTTTGAAGACTTCGGTTCTGAAACTCGAAAACAAAATTTCCAGTAGTCGGCTGAAAAGCACTTGCAAACTGCTTCTGCTTCGGGCACCGCACGGCAAGAAAGAGTGATGTAATGGCGTTGGCTGCATGTTTGATACTCCTGACGACCTGACGTCATGGAAGAAGAGACAGCATCCGACGCAGGAATCCAAGACTCTGGTATTCAGGCTGGCTGAGGGCTACCTGCAGGCAGATAACCCAAATGTGAGGACTGCAACAGTGAAACACGAAGAACATCATCCTTACACTCCACAGCATTTTCTGGCAAATCAAGTTAAAAACATAAGCTATATAAATGTAAACATCCTGAACAGTAAATGCTATTTCAACGGCAAAAAAGTACAGTTTTGTACCTACCATAAATGTAGATGTCCGAGAGGAATGCATCTGCAGTCCTTACAAATGGGTTGTCCTGTCGTCAGGCAGCCCTTCGGTCGGCCGGATTCCAAAGTCTGGGTCTGGCTTCGGCTGGTGTCGCACTTCACCCGACGTCATTGCAGCAGTTCTTCGGGTATAAAGGCATCAGCCGACGCCATTTTCCTCAGTGTTTCTTGCCCCAGATGCCAGGTGCCCTCTTGGATGGCTAAATTTGGATAAATGCCAAATATTCCAAATAGTAGAGAGCAAACACACAAAATAAGCATGTATGTACATATATACAAACAAATACACCATAATAGATCCCCCCCAAGCTAGCTGAAGATTGGTAAGTACCCTAGGAGTACCTCCGAGGGGAAGGAGTGGGTAATCCTGACTGCAGATGCATTCCTCTCGGACATCTACATTTATGGTAGGTACAAAACTGTACTATGTCCTTCAAGGATGCATCTGCAGTCCTTACAAATGGGTAGAATACCATAGCTAGACTAGGGGAGGAGGAAATGAGAGTAGATTATGGTGTAGTTAGTATCCCTTGCAAAACAGCAGTGGCAAAGCCAGCACGGGATCTAGAGTATAGAGGTAAATTATAATGCTTGGCAAATGTATGCACGGAGGTCCAAGTAGCAGCCTCTATAATGTCCTTGGTAGCCACCTCGTAAGAAAGCTGTGGTAGTGGCTGTAGCCCTTGTGGAGTGAGGCCTGATGTTCTCTGGAGTTTTCTTTCCATGGTAGGAGTAACAAAATCTAATGCAATTTCCTATCCATTTGGAGATTGTCTGTTTAGAAATTGGTTTTCCTTCCTTTCCTGTTGCATATGCTACCAGAAGCTGGTCAGTTTTCCTATTGTTTTTTGTCCTGTCCAGGTAGTAGCGTAATTGTCTGTGTACATCCAAGGTATGCAAGAGCTTTTCTCCCCTGTTCTGTTGATTGGGGAAGAATGTTGGAAGGTGGATAGCCTGATTTAAAGAGACTCTGGATACCACCTTAGGCATAAATGTAGGATTTGTTCTTAAGGACACTCTATCTTGATGGAAGATCAGGAAGGGTTGTACTGCCATTAATACCTGTACTGGCTCAGGGGGCTCTGCTCTAGGCCTCTTTTCTGGGGGAGGGAGAGAGGCCCTGTCTGGATGAGGCTGGGATCCCCGAATTAAAGAGATGAGATCCTCTGCCAAAGAAAGCATATGGGAGCTGGTGCTGGGCCTGTGAGAGGGGGGCTTGGCAGGCACAGGTTTTGAAGCTTTGGCTGCTTTAGCCCTGGCAAAGGCCTTAATAGACATAGCTGGAGGAGGCCTAGCAGCTCCACATGCAGGGGTAGAAATATCTAGGGGAATGGTGTCTGATAAATCCTGTGAAATCGCAACAGAAGGTTGGATTTCAGAAGCCGTTTCTACCAGGATAGAAGAGGCCTCGGTAGAAGGCAAGTTATCGGCTGAAGAAAGAACCGCTTGCTCGGTTTCAGCCGAAACCGAGACACTCGTGGTTTGCTCAACCGCGGTTTCAGCCGAAACCGCGGACCGCGAGTGTCGGTCCTTTTCTTTGCGCTTTTTGGTTATTTGAGTCGGAGGATCCGACGGCATAATGTAGGCAAAATCGGAGCCGAAAATCTGTTCAGCAAAGTCCGAGCGACGTCTAAGCGTCCGTCGGTTAAAAGAAGCACAGGCTAGACAAGCTGCTACGTCGTGGTCTGGGCCTAAACAATGTATGCAATAGGAGTGGAAATCTTTATGAGGTATTTGTTTCCCACAAGATAAACAGTTATTAACTTTCTCTGACATCGGCTGAGGCAAGAAAGAGTCCCCAACGGGGTACTTAGCTTTATAGAAGTCTTCGAAGTAGTATTCGGTAGTAGTAATCTCTGGATCTGACCGACCGGCACTTGCGAACAGCTTCTGCTTCGGGCGCCACGCGGCAAGAAAGACGGAGGAAAATGGCATCAGCTGATGCCTTTATACCCGAAGAACTGCCGCAATGACGTCGGGTGAAGTGCGACACCAGCCGAAGCCAGACCCAGACTTTGGAATCCGGCCGACCGAAGGGCTGCCTGACGACAGGACAACCCATTTGTAAGGACTGCAGATGCATCCTTGAAGGACATCAGCAGTGTGTTCGGTCTAAAAGTCCTCTTTTCAATAGCAGAGCATCTGTGGTCTTTCTTTACAGCAATACTGTGACATATAATAATGTAAACACTGAATTATATTTTTGCCTAAAATCTCACAAACTTCTCATACCTTGGAAATTATACAACCTAGACAAAATGATGTTAAATCATTTTTGCACAACCAAATTTGAGCTGTCAAAACAATAGCAAGAAATTCCTTTCTGTGTGCTTGTTTGTTGAGATATTTACAGAAATCTGAAAACTGTGCTTATTTATATAATTAATATAAATAGAGTAAAGTTGTGTACACTTACCATAAATGTAGATGTTCTAGTGTATTCACTGTTGTAGCCCTAACAAATGGGTTATCCGGCTCCCGGTAGCCCTCAGTCAGCCAGAATACCAAAGGTAAGTAAAAATTATGTCGGTTGCCGTCGGTTGTAAAGGACGTCAGGGTGTCTGATACAAAAGGAGGCAGCCGATGTCACTTCCTCAGTCTTTCTTGCCATAACAGTCAGCAGCCCCCAGAAATAAGGCTAAACCAAATGCACTTTTGGCAAATAATATCCAATTCAGCCTGTACCGCAGGAAAAAAGAATAGGAGAGGACCAAAAAGTGGAAAGGAGGGAGGGAAACCAGGACTGCAACAGTGAATACACTCGAACATCTACATTTATGGTAAGTGTACACAACTGTACTATGTTCATCATGTTTCACTGTTGCAGTCCTAACAAATGGGTTGATTACCAAAGCCCAGTGAGAAGGGAGAAGGAACCAACAGAATCAAGGGATGGAGATAATACCCTGCAACACAGCAGTGGCAAACCCTGCCCTGGCTTTGGAAAACAGAGGCAAATTATAATGTTTTGTGAAAGTGTGAACAGAAGACTAAGTGGCAGATTACAAAATATCTTTAGTAGGGACACCCCTTAAAAAGGCTGCAGAAATGGAAGCTGCTCTAGTCAAGTGGGTCCTAACCCCTTGAGGAGGAACCTTGCCATGAAAAGAATAAAAAAAAGTTGAAGCAATGTGCAATCCACTTTGAAATGGTTTGCTTAGAAAAATCCTTGCCCTGAGCTCCAGGGGCAAAACTGACCAATAACTGAGCTGATTTACGAAGGTCTTTAATCTTGTCCAAGTAAAACCTGAGCTGTCTGTGCACATCAAGAGAATGTTTTCAACTTTATTTCGAGGATTAGGAAAGAAGGTAGGAAGGTGTATGGACTGATTAAGAGTCAAGCTAGAAACCACCTTAGGCATAACGGAGAGGCTGGTTCTCAAAGAGACCCTGTCTGGATGGAAAAAAAAAAAAAAGGCTCCACAGCCATCAAAGCTTGCAGCTCCGAAACCCTCCTAGCTGAGGTTATTGCCAAGAGGAAAGCAGTCTTCCAAGAGAGAAACTTTAAATCTGCAGAGGCAGCTGGCTCAAAAGGAGGAAGAGTGAATTTCTCTAGAACAAAATTAAAATCCCATGCAGGAGTAGGTGCCCTTCTGGGAGGTTTTACATTACAAGCACCTCTGAGAAACATTTTCATCAAGGGATGAGAGAAAATGGGTTGTGCAGGAAAACAATTAGCAGAAATGGCTGAAGCATGGAGCTTGATAGAAGAAAAGGAAAGATCACCCTGAAGCAATTCAGCCAGGTATTCCAAAATCAGAGGAAGGGTAAGCTGAGAAGAAGAAACCCCTCTAGCCTGCATCCAATGAGAAAACCTTTCCCATTTGCCAGCGTAGGACTTCCTAGTGCCAGGCCTCCTGGTCTCAGTCAGCACATCAACCACCTGCTGGGAAAGGGAAGAAGATAAGGAAGGAGTCAAACTATGAGCCATGCTGCCAAGTGAAGGGATTGAAGATGAGGATACAGAATAATTCCCCCTTCCTGAACCAAAAGATCTGGTTTCAGAGGAAGATGCCAAGGAGGGAATTGGGAAAGTGCGGGTACCAATGCTGTCTGGGCCAGTCCGGAGCTATGAGAATAGTCCTTGGTCGTTCGCCCCTGATCTTCAACAACACTCTGGGCAGAAGAGGAAGAGGAGGGAAGGCGTAAACTGATAGCAACGTCCAAGGGAAGGACAGAGCATCCACTCTCCAAGCCCTGCTGTGATGCTGTTTGGTGCAAAAGACAGGCAAAAAGTGATTGTCCTGGGAGGAGAAAAGATCCACCTGAGGTGTGCCCCAACATTGAATGATGCTGCAGAAAAAGTACAGTTTTGTACCTACCATAAATGTAGATGTCCGAACAGGATAGCATCTGCAGTCCTTACAAATGGGTTGTCCTGTCGTCAGGCAGCCCTTCGGTCGGCCGGATTCCAAAGTCTGGGTCTGGCCTCGGCTGGTGTCGCACTTCACCCGACGTCATCTCTACTGGTCTTCGGGTATAAAGGCATCAGCCGATGCCATTTTCCTCAGTGTTTCTTGCCCCAGATGCCAGTTGCCCTCTTGGTAAGCTAAATTTTTGGATAAATGCCAATGTTTCCAAAAAAGTAGAAGGCAAACACAAAAAATAAACATGTATGTACATATATACAAACAAATACACCATAAGAGATCCCCCCCCAGCTAGCTATTAGGTGGGTAAATACCCTAGGAGTACCACAGAGGGAAGGAGGAGGGTAATCCTGACTGCAGATGCTATCCTGTTCGGACATCTACATTTATGGTAGGTACAAAACTGTACTATGTCCTTCAAGGATGCATCTGCGGTCCTTACAAATGGGTAGAATACCATAGCCAAACTAGGGGAGGAGGAAGAAGAATTATGGTGTAGTTAGGATCCCTTGCAAAACAGCAGTGGCAAACCCTGCTCGGGATCTAGAGTATAGAGGTAAGTTATAATGCTTGGCAAATGTATGCACGGAGGTCCAAGTAGCAGCCTCAATAATGTCCTTGGTAGCCACTCCTCGTAAGAAAGCTGTGGTAGTGGCTGTAGCCCTTGAAGAATGAGGCCTTATGTTCTGTGGAATTTGCTTTCCATGGTAGGAGTAACAGAATCTTATGCAATTTCCTATCCACTTGGAGATTGTCTGTTTGGAAATTGCTTTTCCTTCCCTTCCTGTTGCATAAGCTACTAGAAGCTGGTCAGTCTTTCTATTGCCCTTGGTTCTGTCCAGGTAGTAGCGCAACTGTCTATGTACATCCAAGGTATGCAGCAGTCTTTCCCCCCTGTTCTGTGGATTGGGGAAGAAGGTAGGTAGGTGGATTGCCTGGTTTAGAGACACTCTCAATACCACCTTAGGCATAAATGTAGGATTAGTTCTCATGGACACTCTATCTTGATGGAAGATTAGGAAGGGTTGTACTGCCATTAAGGCCTGTAGTTCCGAAACCCTTCTTGCTGAAGTAATTGCCAGTAGGAAAGCAGTTTTCCAGGATAGGTGTTGAAGATCTGCTGTTGCTGCTGGTTCGAATGGGGGGAGTGTCAATTTTTCTAGCACAAAGTTCAAGTCCCATGCTGGTAATGGTGGTTTCCTAGGAGGTTTACATTCTTGATTCCTCTGAGGAACTGCCTGAGTAGAGGATGTGAGAAGACAGGGGGATCGAAGCTGTATTCTGCAGAAATAGCTGATGCATGTATCTTGATGGAGGAATAGGACAGGCCTGTATGGAGAAGCTCAGCCAAATACTCCAGGATGTTGGCAATATCTATCTTTGACACATCTTTCCCTCTTTCAGTACTCCAAATGACAAACCTTTTCCATTTTCCTGCATAGTTCCTTCTTGTTGAGGGTCTGCGGGCCTCAAGGATAATGTCTTTAACCCTTTGGGATAAATCTGGGTTAGTTGCTCCTATGTAATGTTCCAGGCAGTCAGTTGCAGAGTTTTCAGGTTTGGATGCAGGATGTTGTAGTCGCTCTGAGTTAACATCAAAGGAATCAGGGGTAGTGTCCACGTTCCCCCCCGAGACATGCTCCTCAGCAATGGATACCAATGTTGTCTTGGTCAATTTGGAGCTATCAGAATTATCCTTGGACGTTCCTCTTTGATTTTCAGTAGTATCTTGTGCATCAAAGGAAGAGGTGGAAATACATATGCTGTCAGGCCTTTCCAACTGAAGGATAGAGAGTCCACCTTCCAAGCAAGTGGGTGGTATGTCCTTGTGCAGAATTTCTTGAGCTGGTGATTGAGTGGGGATGCGAATAGGTCTATTTGTGGCATTCCCCATTTCCTTGTGATGGCCTTGAAGATGTCCGGGTGTAGCATCCATTCGTGAGCATCCGAGGTAGTTCTGCTTAACATGTCTGCTAGGATGTTTTCTTTTCCCGGTACAAATATTGCCTGTAACTGAATGTTGTAGCTCAGAGCCATATTCCATAGGTCCAGAGCCATTCGACATAGGGGGTATGAATGAGTGCCTCCCTGTTTGCTGATGTACCACATGACTGTGGTGTTGTCTGTCCTTATCATCAATTGGCCTTCTTTGAGGAATGGTCTGAAATTCTGGATTGCTAGTTTTACTGCCAGCATTTCTTTTTGATTTATGTGCAGGTGCAGCTGATCTGGAGTCCATAAGCCTTGAATGCATTTGTCCAACATGTGGGCCCCCCAACCTAGGTCTGAGGCGTCCGTTGTGATGGTTTGGCTTGCTTGAATGTTGTGGAAGGACAAACCTGTTTTTGCCTGGCATGCTTGAGCCCACCATAGGAATTCTTGTTTCAGGCATGGGATTAGTGGTATTTCGGTTTCTAAGCTGTGCCTGTGTTGAGACCATAAATTCTTTAGGTACCACTGTAGCTTTCTCATATGCAGTCTGGCATGGGGGACCAGGATTATGCAGAATGCCATGAAGCCCAAGGCCTGCAGAACTTTCCTTGCTGTTCGTTTGTTCTGCTTTGTTAATGCCAAGAAGTAAAGAGGAAGTTGTTCTTGTTTTTCTGCAGTTAGGAATGCCATCTGTTTTACTGTGTCCAATTCTGCACCCAAGAATGTTCTTGTTTGGGATGGTATCAGTCTTGACTTTTTTAAATTGACTGTGTATCCCAGGGCTTGTAGTAAGCAAATGACTCTTTGTAAGTCTTGTGTCAGCTTGCTTTTGTTGTCCGCTTGTATCAGGCAGTCGTCCAGGTATGGGTAAATTTGGATTCCCTGTAGCCTGCAATGAGCGATTACTGATGCCAGGCATTTCGTGAACACTCTGGGCGCAGTAGATAAGCCAAAGGGCAATGCTGAGAATTGATAATGCTCTGATCCTGCAAGAAATCTGAGGTATCTTCTGCAATTTGGTCGTATGGGGACGTGCAGGTATGCCTCCTTGAGATCTAGAGTTACCAGCCAACACTCCTTGCCCAGCATGGGAAGAAGTTGCTGTAGGGTCAGCATTTTGAATTTTGGAACAATGATGAATGTGTTTAAAGCGGACAGGTCGAGAATAGGTCTCCAATTTTTCTCTTTTCTTGGTACTAGGAAAAGTCTGGAGTAAAATCCTTTGCCCTGTTCTGTAGGTGGTACCCTTTCCACAGCTCTCATGTTTGTTAATTGAGCTATTTGTTTTAGAGCTTCTGTCTTTTGATTTGGTGGTAGGTTTGGCATTCCACTTTTTACTGGTAAGGTGTGGAAATGAAACCTGTAGCCTTGGTCTATAGTTTGCAAAATCCACTTGTCTCTTGTGATATAGTGCCAATTTTTTGAAAATAAGGCTAACTTTCCGCCTAAGGGTGCTGCTATTTGTTCCCTGGTAGGCGGTGTCAGAGCCAAGTCACTGTGATTGTCCTGTTGCAGTGGTAGTGGTTGTGTCTGTGCCTCGTTGGTTATTGCTTTGCCACTGACGTCCTCTGTAGGCACCTCCTCTGGACTGATTTCTGCCTCTGGAACATCTATTCCTGCCTCTCTGAGTTTTAGAGGAGTCTGGAAAGGACCAATTTTTGGAAGGCCAGTTCCTGCTAAACCTTGGGGGCTGAACCTGTAAGAAATCTTTAACTGTTTGTACAGATTTTGCCTTCTCTTCCATTTTCTTCATTACTTGTTGGGCAGGAGGACCAAATAGACTGACCTTATCCATAGGAGCATCTAATAGCTTTGTTTTAACATGATCCGGTAAGACCTGCTCTTTCAACCATGCATGCCTTCTTATAACTGTGCCAGTCATGGCTGATCTAAATGAAGCCTCCAGTGCATCATAGCCACATTTTAAAGAATGGTTACTAACCTGCTGAATGTTATTCACCATTTCTAAAACATATTTCTTATCTAAGGAATCATCAGAGGACAGTTTCTTAGTTAACTGATCAAGCATAAACTCTTGGTATTGGATCATATGAAACTGACAGTTCAAAGCTCTAGCTGAGAGAGTAGCAGAGGTGTATACTTTTTTTACCCCATCTCTCTAAGGACCTGGATTCCCTTTCAGAAGGGAGAGGGTTTTTCGCTGAGGTCGAGGCTACTGCCTTAGGCCCCTGGGAGATAGTCTCAGGATCTGCAAGAGGAGCCTTGTATAAGTGGTGATGAGTGTCCGGTACCCTGTAAAACCTATCGGGCTTGGCAGGGGCTGGAGGTAAAGTATCAGGAGCAGTGCAAGCATCATTGAATGCATCATCCACAACAGGAAGAACTGGAGGTATAGCTAAGGGCCTAGATTGCGGCAAGTGTAGAAAGGTCCTAAGCCTTTTTCTTGAATCTGAGAAATCTTGTCCCTGCCATTGGAATTGCTCTCTCATGGCATGTAAGGTTTCCCCAAAGGAAAATTCCTCTGGTGGAGAGGCAGAAGGTATAGATTCTTCAGCATCGGAATCTTCATAAGTAGAAAAAGGAGCCTCTGGATGGTCTGTATTGTCTGAATAATCAGAAGAGTCATCTGAGGACACTGGCTCAGGGGGCTCTGCTCTAGGTCTCTTTTCTGGAGGTTGAGAGGCCCTGTCTGGGTGAGATTGGGATCCCCTTATTAAAGAGATGAGATCCTCTGCCAGAGTAAGCATTTGGGAACTGGAACTGGGCCTGTGAGAGGGGGGCTTAACAGGCACAGACTTGGCAGTTTTGGCTGCTTTAGCCCTGGCAAAGGCCTTTATAGACATGGCTGCGGGAGGCCTAGCAGCACCACGTGCTGGGGTAGAGACATCCAAAGGGATGGTGTCCGATAATTCTAGAGAAACCACATTAGTAGGCAAAATTTCAGAGGCCGATTCAACTAGGGTAGCAGAGGCCTCGGTAGTAGTCATGGATTCGGCTGAAGATTGACCCGTTTGGTCGGTTTCGGCCGAAACAGAGACACTCGCGGTTTGCTTAACCATGGTTTCGGCCGAAACCGCGGACCGCGAGTGTCGGTCTTTTTCTTTGCGTTTCTTAACAATTTGAGAAGTCGGAGGATCCGACGGCATAATGTATGCAAAATCTGAGCCGAAAAACTGTTCAGCAAACTCCGACCGGCGCCTAAGCGTTCGTCGGTTGAAGGAAGCACAGGCTAAACAGGCTGCTACGTCGTGGTCTGGGCCTAAACAAGGTAAGCAGTAAGAGTGGAAATCTTTATGAGGTATTTGTTTCCCACAAGTTAAACAGTTATTCACTTTTTCTGACATCGGCTGAGGCAAGAAAGAGTCCCCAACGGGGTACTTAGCTTTAGAAGTCTTGAGTAGTATTCGGTAGTAGTAATCTCTGGATCTGACCGACCGGCACTTGCGAACAGCTTCTGCTTTGGGCGCCACGCGGCAAGAAAGACTGAGGAAAATGGCGTCGGCTGATGCCTTTATACCCGAAGACCAGCAGAGATGACGTCGGGTGAAGTGCGACACCAGCCGAGGCCAGACCCAGACTTTGGAATCCGGCCGACCGAAGGGCTGCCTGACGACAGGACAACCCATTTGTAAGGACTGCAGATGCATCCTTGAAGGACATCTGTCCTGTTCAACTGCCACTCATGAGGATCGAGGGTTCGCCTGCTCAACTGGTCCGCCAAAACACTGAGCCTTCCTGGAAGGAACTGAGCCAAGAGATGCAGGTCCAGGGATGCTGCCATGGACCAAAGATTCATGCTTTGTCTGCACAGTGGGTAAGAGTGCGTCCCTCCCTGCGTGTTGATGTACCACATGACTGTGGTATTGCCTGTTCTGACAAGTAAGGTCCCTGGAGAAAGAAGGTGCTTGAAGGCCCATAAGGCTTGTTGAACTGCAATCATGATTTATGTGCAGGTGCATCTGCTGGGCGTTCCACCGTCCCTGTATGCATCGGCCATCCAGGTGTGCTCCCCAGGCATAGTCCAATGTGTTTGTAGTCAGAACTTGAGTGGCAGGAGGTGTCCGAAAGGGCATGTCCTTGTTTTGTAGACAGGCTGCTGCCCACCATAAAAACTCGGTCTGCAGAGATGGAAGCAGAGGGATCATCATATCCAAGGTCCTGTGTGTGTCGACACCAAAGGTTCTTGAGGTACCATTGCAATTTCCTCATATGCAGTCTTGCATGTGAAATCATGAGAATACAAGATGCCATGAATCCCAGAGCTTGCAGGTATTTCCTTGCAGGGAGCTGGGACAGGCTTACCAAGTCCTTGTAGTAAACTGAAAGAGTTGTCCGCTTCTCCTGGGTGAGATATAATCTGGGCGGCTGTGTTCAGACTCGCTCCCAGGAATGTTATCTCCTTGGATGGTACCATTTTTGATTTTTCCTCATTGAGAGTGTAACCCAGGGAAAAGAGAAGAGTCTTTACAAATTCCAGATCCTTTAATAGCTGCTCCTGAGAACTTGCTTCAATCAGACAGTCGTCCAAGTATGGGTAAATCTGAATTTTCTTCTGCCTGCAAAAAGCAATGACTGGGGCCAGGCACTTTGTGAAGACTCTGGGAGCAGTAGATAAGCCAAAGGGCAGTGCAGAGAATTGATAATGTTGCTTAGCCACTCTGAAACGAAGATACTGCCTGCAACTTTCCCTGATAGGGATGTGCAGATAAGCCTCTTTGAGATCCAAGGTTACCAGCCAGGAATCCTTTTCTAGCATTGGTAGCAACTGATGCAGAGTGGGCATTTTGAAATTTGGAATTACCAGAATGGAGTTCAGAATGGAAAGATCTAGGATAGGACTTCAGGTGCCTTCTTTTTTTTTGGAACTAGGAAAAGCCTGAAATAAAAGCGCTGGCCTACCTGCTGAGCAGAAACTGATTCTATTGTTCCCAGATGAAACAAAGACAAAATGTGCTTTTCTACTTCTGCCTTTTGGTTTGTAGGAACGTCTGGGAATCCCTTAAGAGCTGGAAAGGTGTGGAAAGAAAACTTGTGCCCCAGGGACACCGTTCTGGGCACCCATTTGTCGTATGTGATAGAGGCCCAGACATCTGAAAAAAGGGCCAACCTTCCCCCTAAAGGACTCTCCAGGCAAGCAGGAACAGGCAGAAGTTGTAAAAAATCCTTGAGAATGCTTTGATTGAGATGCAGGCTTGGAGCTTCTCGCCTTAGAAGTGGAAGTCTGCCACCACCTAGACATTTGAGGGGTAGCTGTCTGTCCCCTAGAAGATTCATAACCCCTAGTCCTGGAACGGTTCTGCCTGCTGGTATCAGGAAAGGTCCAACTATTGGAAGGGTAATTCCTGCTAAAGCGAGGGGGTTGAACTTGCATTAAATCTTTGACAGTTTGCATGGGCTTGGCCTTATCCTCCATCTTCTTAAGCACCTCCTCAGCTTTGCTGCCAAAAAGATTGTCTTTATGCAAAGGTACATCCAAAAGCTTAGCCTTGACAGGTTCTGAAAGAGGCTGTTCTCTGAGCCAAGCGTGCCTTCTAATAACAGATCCAGTAGCCGTAGCCCTACTGGAAGCCTCAAGGATGTCAAAACCACAATACAAAGAATGCTTACTGACCAGAGTGGCTGAATTCAACAAA